>NC_091457.1:171500761-171660761 GCF_027789765.1 Dendropsophus ebraccatus
TAAACGCCATAAGCGT
This sequence comes from Dendropsophus ebraccatus, assembly GCF_027789765.1. Lineage (NCBI taxonomy): Eukaryota > Metazoa > Chordata > Amphibia > Anura > Hylidae > Dendropsophus > Dendropsophus ebraccatus. The sequence goes on from NC_091457.1 coordinate 171,500,778, forward strand.
AATCCTAACCCCTCTGTGTTAGCTGAGATAACTAAGGTGAGAGAGCAGCTTCAGGAGCGCATCGCTGGGGTTGAAACAACCCACAAGACTCGCTACAGAAGTTATGTCTATGCGAACGCTAATAAATGTGGGAGGGCCCTAGCGCGGTACCTTCATCCTCGCACCGCTCCGTAGTTCATGACCCGAGGCTTATTGCCAAGGCATTTCGGGACTATTATGGTACCTTGTATTCATTCCCTGGCAACTACGCAAATTTGCCTGCCGGTGTATGGGATGAGAAAATACAGGATTATGTGGCGGCAACAGCCTTACCTACTATTGATCCCGAATTGAGGGAGAGTATTGATGCACTCTTCACTGATTTAGAGGTGGGAGCAGTCGTGTCTGCACTGAAAAATGGGAAGAGCCCAGGCCCGGATGGGTTCACTGCTCCCTTCTTTAAAACTTTTAGGGGCCAACTGCTTCCCTTCCTGACAAAAGTCTTTAACTCTATCTCGGCCACTACTGTGTTTCCTCGCCAATCCCTTGAGGCTCATGTGATGGTGCTCCCCAAGCCAGGGAAGGACCCCTCCCTACGCAGCAGTTACAGGCCCATATCTTTGATCAATTGCGACATCAAATTGTATTCCAAGATATTGGACACTCGTTTAAATGCAGTTATCCCCAGTGTCATACACAATGATCAGATGGGGTTCGTCCCTGGGCGGGAGGCAAGGGATAATACCCTCCGCACAATCACCCTAATTGCTCATGCCCGAAAGGCCGGTGTTCCTATGTGCCTTCTCTCGGTCGATGCGGAGAAGGCCTTCGACGGGGGTTCGTTAGAAATTTCTAGAGGCCACCTTGGCCCAATTGGGACTTGGAGCAGAGTTTGTTGCCAAGATCATGGCCTTGTACTCCTCGCCCACAGTGAGAGTGAGAGCAAATGGGACCCTGTTGGAGGCCTTCCGCATCTGCAATGGGACAAGGCAGGGATGCCCTCTGTCCCCCCTCTTGTATATCTTAACCATGGAACACCTGGCTGTGGCCCTACGCGACAACTCCGACATCAAAGGGATAGACGTAGGGGGTGAACAGCATAAACTAGCCCTTTATGCTGGTTCTGAAAGAATTTGAGTTCGGTAGGCTTAGTAATTTTAAGGTGAATTTTTCTAAATCTGATGGGCTGAACGTAACGCTCCCTCCAACAGATGTCACTCTCTTACAATCTAACTTTCCCTTTCAATGGCAGCCTCAGAGCATTAAGTATCTTGGGTTCCAGATCCCTTCACGACTGGAATTTCCTTTTCCACTGAACTATCGCCCACTGCACAGGAAGACTCGTGATGGTAGGCCTGCAACATGTCCAAAGTTCATCTCGTGGTTTGGTCCTATGAATGTGTTAAAGATTGACGTATTGACACGTTTCCTCTATGTGTTCCAGACAGTCCCGATACATGTCCCCTCTAGCTATTTCAAACAGTTACAGCAAGTAACTTCAAAAAAATATCTTCAAAAAAGAACACATTGACAAGCTTATCAAAGCAGTAAAAGACATTATGGAAGTAAAAAAAAGATAGATCTTCATATGAGGATAAAGGAAGTTTGTACTACTTTCCTAAGAAGAAATCCAGAGTTCTTCCAGGACATCAAGTCTTAAAGACTATTATGGAGAAAGAATGGAAAAAAAACAGATAAATGAGTTGAACTTGGCTCCAGGTTTAAACTCATATATAACTAGATCCTGCAGAAGGGGAAACTTGGGAGAATCCTGGTGTGGTGGACCCTGCGGTGGCAAAATTATCAAAACATATGCTGCTCTCCTCGGATGATTCTGCTCTTCTGAAAGATGGGAACATTGTAGTACACAAAAAGAACAAAGGCTTCAGCTAAAAATCATGAATTTGTTTTCAAAATAAAAATTTAAAAGACAATATATGCGTATAATTCAAAAGATTACAAAATGGCGTCCTACAAACACACCACCTATAATATTAAATGGCTGAAACAACCAGTATTCTGAGTCACATCGATATTAGTGTATCTAAGAAATAGAAGAGGGCCTCCCGAAATAGGAATAAAACACAATTCTGGCCACTTCTTATTAACACAAATCTATAAAATCATATTGACTCACCCATGGTAGTGTGGTGGTGCTTAACCCCATACACACGTTTTGCGTGGCTACGCTTCCTCAGGATGCCATCTTCTGAAAGATGCAAGTGACAGAAAATGTCATATATTGCTAAAAAGAGCTTATAGCAACTCGGCGGATTTGTCTAAGGCTGCGATGTCATCAGTACCAGTTGCTAGGGCCTAGATCTGGTCAGCTTAGCGGAGATATAGAGGATAATGTTCCTAGAGAAGAGTTATTGGACAAAATGTCTAATCTGAAGATGGCATCCAACTATGGGATTTTACGGTAGATGCCCTGAAAATATCAGCCAAAAATCTGGCTTTAGTAAACCCAGTCAGAAGAGCAGTTTGGTTAAAACCTTGGCCTGAAGATGCAGCATCCAAAAGTAACTTTTGTGCTTTGCTTTTCGAACCAGGTAATTTGATAGGATCCAGACTGGATAAAATTCTGGAAGCCGGTAAATCTGGGAAGGGTCATACCTTTACAATATCATTCAAGAAAAGAGCTTTTAAGTCCTTCAGAGGGAAAGGCAGAAACAACTTTTGTAGAAAGACCTTTCAAGAAAAGCCGGACAGAGGTTTTCAGAAAAGAAGCCAGAATCGTAACAAGCCTAAACAGTCCGAATCAGGACAAAATAAAACTGACGCCAGGCCATATCCAGTAGGTGCAAGGCTGCGACATTATCTTCCACAATGGCAAGAAATCACAACAGACTCCTGGGTACTGAACATTATAGAGGAAGGTTACAAACTAAACTTTCTAAAAAGAGATTTCTTTTGACTCGGCCGACGAATCCAATTATTCATCTCTTACTTCAAGAATATCTCCAAAAGAACGTTCTTTAAGAAGTGCCAAAGTGTCAGCAAACACAAGGCATTTACTCTTGTATCTTACCTGAACCAAAGCCAGGAGGGAAGCGACGGCTCATCATAGACCTCAGATTCCTCAATCTACATCTGAGGAAGGAGAGATTCAAGATGGAAACCATCCGTTCTACCATAAATTTAGTCCAGCAAAAGGACTGCATGATCACAATCAATCTCATGGACGCATATTTACACATACCCATCCACATAAGCTCAAGGAAGTATTTGAGAGTAGCAGTCCAGTTAGGCTCCAAGGTGCACCATTATCAGTTTCGTGCTCTGTCTTTCGGCCTTTCTCCCGCTCCAAGACTTTTTACAAAAGGTCACAGTTCTGGTTGCCAATCTACGCCTGCAGGTATCCAAATCATGCCATATCTAGACGACTGGCTACTAGTGGCAGCCTCACAAGATCTTCTTCATCACATAGAAACATAGAAGATTGTTAGCAGAAAAAGACCACTGGCTCCATCTAGTCTGCCTTTTTAGTATTTTCTTTCTTATTATCTTAGGATAGATGTATGTTTATCTCAGGAGTGTTTAAATTCTGTTATTGTAGATTTACCAACCACCTCTGCTGGAAGTTTGTTCCAGGTATCTACTACTCTTTCAGTAAAATAATATTTTCTCACATTGCTTCTGATCTTTCCCCCAACTAACCTCTCACTGTGTCCTCATGTTTTTGAGCTCAGTTTTTTACTAAAAACACTTCCCTCCTGAACCTTATATAGTTCTTTAACATACTTAAAGGTTTCAATCATGTCCCCCCTTTCCCTTCTTTCCTCCAGACTATACAGATTCAAATGCTTAAGTCTTTCCTGATAGACTTAACGTCTTTGCCTATAACGTGTGCACTCTAGTCAGCAGGTTTCCTAATTAATCAAAAAAAGTCAGATCTTCAACCAACCACCTCCAAAAAGGTTTTTGGGTTTTCTTTTTTTTAAATCAGATAATTTTTTTATTGTCAAAGACTGCATATACATAGTCCATAACACTGCATTACATCATTGTCTTATACAAGGCAGTCATCCAAAGAAACATAGGTAATCCATAGTATACATACAATTTTGAGCAGTCTTAGATTTTCTTTTTTTCGCTGTCAGAAATCCTTGCCACGAAAAACAAAAACAAAACATACTCCTCATCTGAGGTAGTCTCATGTAAACTTGCAACCAAAACAGTATCGTGCCATTAGGAACTCTCCAAAACCTAAGGCCATTTCCCCCTATTACAATTCGCCTCTCTCCGTCTGCTGTTAGATAGTCTCCAAGGGTTCTCACACTGCTCCCGCCCACATTTGTACAGGGTTCCTACATATTTGCAAAAGAGATTTAGTTGGCAAACCCGGCGTATCTACCCATCTCCCTCATATGGCCTCAAATTTCCTCAGACAGTTTCTCTTTATATATACCCCCCTCTCCATTCGTATTACCATATTCATCCTCTTCATAAATTCAATCATGGTAGGAGCCTGAGGCTGAATCCCCTTAGATGCTATTGTTTTCCTAGCTTGGTATAACACCCCTATCAGAGTATAATCGTCTAAATTTAGATGGTCCAGCAGGCCCAATACACATTGTTTTGGATTAATAGCAAGTGTTATCCCATACACCTTCTTAATGAGATCTAAAACTTCTTTCCAATTGGATTCCAACTCTCAACATGCCCAGAACATGTGTAGAATATGCGCGTCTCCTTCCTCACATCTTGGACAACAGGAGTCAGTCCTGTAGCCTATTTTGTGCAGCAATAGAGGGGTTCGGCATACTCTGTGTACTAGAAATAATTGTAACAGCCGTTGCGGCTCACTAAGGGAGAGTGTGGGTGTTAACTCCAGTAACTTGTTCCATTGAGCGTCGTCTATTGCCCCCACCTCTGTTACCCACTTATCCCTTACAGCCAGGGGGGCCTTAGAGTTTCACCGTCAACAGTGTGCCATATATCAGTGATATAGTGCCTCTCATTGAGCCCCTGCTACCAATTTCCTCAATTAAAGTGTGCGTACTAACACTAATTGGTGTTGTGACATGTTGGGTTTGAAGAGCATGTCGGAGTTGCAGGTATTGGAAAAACATTATTAGATAGTAGAAATTCCTCTTTTAGTTTTTCAAAGGATTCCACTACACCATCACTCCACATCTGAGATACAAAGCAAACCCTTCGCTTGGCCCATGGGGAGAACCTTTCCAGTCTGAACGTTTCCGGAAGTGCTGGGTTGTGCCATAAGGGCGTAAAAGTAGTGAACCCTGCAATGCCGAGAAGTGATTTCATTTTGTTCCAAACTCTGGACATGAGGAGCAGGGTAGGGAGAGTCCTTTCTCGGTATCGTGTGCAATTCGCCTCAATAGCTGCTATTGGTGGGGTATGTCCCGTGAGTCCCGTGAACAGTTGACCAACTACACCCATGTCATCTGTCTGACCCCACCCCTTAAGGTGTTGCAGTTGTGCTGCCATAAAATATAAAAAGGGGTCAGGGATGGCAAGACCTCCATCGTTTTTACCCCTGTGAAGCGCCTCTAGTTTAATTCTAGCTAATGATTTCTTCCAAATAACATCCCTGAATATGGAATTAATACGTTTAAAGTGTTTAGCAGGAATCCATACTGGTGAATTGTGTAAAATGTATAGCAGTTGGGGCATAAGGATCATTTTTAGCAAATTGCTCCTTCCAATCACCGAAAGAGACAATTTGGCCCACGTATCCGCCTTGGAGGCTAGCTTAGTTATCATAGGCAGCAGGTTGTCCGGTATGTAATCTTTGGTATGTGCTGTAATCAGGATCCCCAAATATTTAAATCTAGAGACGACTTACAGTGGGGCAGAGGACAAAGCGCTGTTGGGTAAGGGGGGTGTCAGGGGAAGCACTACGGACTTATCCCAGTTTATTGTGAGTCCCGATCTTTTCCCAAAACCCCCAATAATTTCCATTATAGGGCCCATGGACCTAGCTATGTCTGCAGTGTATAGCAGCATATCATCTGCTTAAAGTGAAATACGTTCCTCCCCCTCCCTGTTTTGGAAAACCCACTATAGCCTCTGATTCTCTAATAAGAGCCGACAGCGGCTCTATGGCAATGGCGAATAGTAGCGGGGGTAACAGGCAGCCTTGCCTCGTTCCCTGTGCCAAACTAAACCCTTTCCGACAACCTGCCATTTTCCCTTATCTGCGCCTCAGGGCCAGAGTAAAGCAACCGCACCCAATTTATGAAGCCCTCCCCAAAGCCCATACACCTCATAACCGACCAAAGGAACTCCCACTCGACACTGTCAAATGCTTTGGCAGCGTCGAGCGAGATCACGGCCACCTGAGTGTCTCCCGGTAAGTATGCCTGCAAGTTGAGATGCAATCTACATAGATTGTGTGCAGTCTATTGGGCATAAAACCGGACTGATCCGGGTGTATTAGCTGGGTAATCACTGCAATCAATCTGTTGGCCAGTACTTTAGCTAGAATTTTTACATCCGCCATCAACAGGGAAATAGGCAGATAAGAGTCAGGTAGATTAGGGTTCTTCCCCGGCTTAGGTACAACAACTATTATTGCTTCCCGCATGGACGGCGGTAGAACCCCTTGTTGCAGAGCAGTCTGAAAAGTTTCTAACAAATGGGGAGCAAGAAAATCGGCATGCCTTTTGTAGAATTCCCCCGGAAGGCCATCCACCCCCGGGGCCTTCTCGTTAGGCAGGGCCTGTATGGCTGCTGTTATCTTCTCTAAGGTTAGGGGCTCCTCCAGCTGGCTACTAAGCTCAGGCTTTAATGTAGTTATAGGAACATAAGCAAGACATAGAGAGCTATGTTGCACATCTCCTGCCTCCAGTTTAGTAGAGTATAGTTTTTGGGGTTTCTAATGGATTCAAGCCTTCAGACAGTATTCCTGCCAGAAGAAAAAAATACCATGTTAATGGCTCAAGTTCAACATCTGATCTCAGTCCCGAAAGTGTCCATTCGTCAAGTACTCTAGGAATGATGACAGCCACCATAGACGCAGTCCCCTGGGTAAAAGCTCCTTTCAGAGACTTACAATCTGACATTCTTTCAGTCTGGGACAGAAGAACCAAATCCCTAAACAAATATTTGAAAATAACAGAAGACACCAGAAAATCTCTGCGTTGGCGGCTCCAAAGAGAAAATTTTCAAAAAGGAAACCGTTTTCGACCAATGGACTCAATAGTCCTTACTAATGATGCGTCAAAAACAGGTTGGGGAGTCCATGTCCAGGATATGTGGGTAGAGAAAGAGTGGTCACTTTCAGAAGCCAACCTGTCATCTAATCTGAAAGAGCTGGGAGCAGTTCGTCTGGCCCTGCTTCATTTCACTCATTTTCAGAAAGACAAAGCAGTAGTGGTCCAGTCAGACAATGCAGTTACGGTTTATTACATAAACAAGCAGGGAGGCACTCTGAGTCTGAGTCTTAAGAAGAAATGCAAAATCTGGATGAAATGGGCAGAAGACACAGTTTACAGCATCTCAGCGATACATATAAAAGGTTACTTGAATACGAAAGCGGATCTGCTGAGTCGCAAGAAGTTGAGCCCCAACGAGTGGTCACTGAACAATCAAGTGTTCCAACAGCTTGTGGACAAATGGGGATGTCCCCAGTGGGATATGATGGCCACTCGAGCCAACAGGATATTGAAGAACTTTGCGTCCCTCAATTTAGCAGATCACCCTCACATCCTGGATGCTTTCTCAGCAAGGGTCTTTATATTTACATCTTTCCCCCTCCAGGGATTCTGTGCAAGGTACTGAGGAAGATAATGCTCGACAGACCACAAGTGATCCTAATAGCACCATATTGGCCATGCTGCATATGGTTCCCGCTATTGTTGCAGCTTTTGAGGGGCGTACATTGGAAACTGCCTCAACGTCCAGATCTTCTGGCCCAGAACGGGTTCTGCCATCAACAACTCGACCACCTGCATTTGACTACATGGAGCTTGAAAGAACTAAATACAGATCAAGAGGCCTCTCTGAGGACGTGATAACTACTCTTCTTTCTGCAAGAAAAGAATCGACCAAATCAGTTGTATAGCAAATTATGGAGAAAATTTACTTCTTGGAGATATCAGAATAATCATCCAGAGGTCGAATTACCAGTCATATTGCAATTCTTACAGGATGGTTTCAAAAAAGGACTTAAAGCCAACACTCTTCGAGTCCATATGAACGCAATTAATGCGTTCACGGATGGGAAATTTTCTGCTCATGCAATCATTACAAGATTCTTCAAAGCTTTAAAAAAAAATTAGAACCAGTCATCAAACCTCCTGTCTCTGCCTGGGATTTAGTCACAATCCTCAGAGGTCTAACAGTTTCCCCCCCTCGAGCCCTTACCAGAAGTGGATCTAAAATGGATTTCTTTCAAAGATGCCTTCTTAGGGGATTAGGGGAGATTCAAGCTCTTTCCTTCAAAGATCCTTATATTAAATTTGTTTGGGTCTTGTTAAGAACAGTACCTAGTACGGCAACTTCCTGGTCAAAAAAAGAGCTCAAGTGCTGCTGCAAGATAGAAGCAATGCCGCATCCTGGACGTCCAACTCTACATTCATCCGTCATGAAAGGCTTGATATCCAAAACAAGGATCCAGCCTTCTGCTCAGGAGTATTAAGTACTGCAGTATAAATCCCACCCTTTTATAATTGCTGGTCAAATCCCTTCTGTGCTGCCGAATGACAAATAGGAAAGCAAAAACCAGAATTACTTACGGTAATGATGTTTCCATAAGCCCATGACTGCACCCCTGGAGAGGACCTCCCACCGCAGGACAGGAAACCTGTGAAGATAAAAGTCTGGTACTCCTCTCCACACCTCAGTTCTTAAAAAGTACTCCAGTGGAGAAAATAAAGGTATATATAGACATAATAAACAAGGGGGGGTATACCGGAGGGGTGCTGTTATGGCTTACGGAAACATCATTACTGTAAGTAATTCTGGTTTACCCAGACGCCCTATGACAGCACCCCGGGAGGAATAAACTAGAAAATAATCAGGGGGGGGGGGGGGGGGACTACAGCAGAAAGTACTTTTCTACCGAAGGACAGATCAGAGAGAGGATTTAGCTGCAGTCTATAGTGACGTAAAAATTTATGTGGTGAGGACCAGGTTTCAGCCCACGAAGTCGCTACTGCCCTAGTGGAATGAGCCTAGAAGTATGAGCGAGGATACCTATTCTATGATGTGTAGGCTAGAGTAATGGCTCGCTTGATCCAGCAGCTGATCGTAGGTCTGGAGGCCATCTTACCCTTGTTTACTCCAGCAAACTGAACTAGCAGATTTTCTGACCTAAAATTTTTAGTGACCTCGCGGTATCTATACAGGCATCTTCTAACGTTAAGATTATGAAAATTTCACTCTTTTTCATTAGCTGGGTAATTACAGAAAGTGGGGAGCACAATTACCTGGTTCTTGTAAAATTCTGTCACTACTTAGGGAGGAAGGAAGGCAGTATTTTCATTATTACTCTATCCTCAAGGACCTGTGTGTGTGGAGGGAAGGCTGACAGGGCCTGAATTTCACAAACCCTTTAGGCCATAGTGATAGCAAGGAGGAAGGTAAGTTTGAGAGAGAGAGAATGTTTAACTCTGAAGAGTCTTAAGGACAAATAGATGCTTTGTAAGGGCTTCTAGGACTAGATTAAAGTCCCAAAGAGGGACTGTTACTTTGCAAGGCGGATTAAGTCTAACTGCTCCTGTGATGAATCACAGATTGTCTGCAATTTTGGCGTTTAAAAGGGTACGGAGGGCAGAGACCTGTAGTTTAACCCCTTAAGGACCGGGCCTGAAATGGCCTTAAGGACCGGAGCAAATTTTATGAATATGACCAGTGTCAACTTCGGGATGCTTTTATCTATCCGGCTGATTCTGAGATTGTTTTCTCGTGACATATTGTACTTCACATTTCTTGTAAATTGGAGTCGATACTTCTAACGAATCTTTATGAAAAAATTGCGTGAAAAATTGTGAAAAAATGCATTTTTCCAACTTTAAAACTTTTCTGCTTATACAGAAATTGGCTATACCACATAAATTATATATTAAATAGCATTAGCAACATGTCTACTTTATGTTGGTGGCATTTATTAAACTATATTTCATTTTTTTTAGACAATAGAAAGCTTAAAACATAAGCAGCAATTTTCAGTAAAATTTCTAAATCAGATATTTTTAGGGACCTGTTCAGGTTTAAAGTGTATTTGAGGAGCCTGTATGTTAGAAAGCCCCACAAAGCACCCCATTTCAGAAACTGCACCCCCTAAACTCTGCAAAAGCACATCCAAAAAGTTTTTTAACCCTTTAGGGGAGTCACAGAAATAAAAGCTAATTGTGTAAGAAATTTGAAAATTTTAATTTTCTGTGCAGAGATTTTATTGTAATCCAATATTTTTCATAATTATAAACTTATTACCAAAGAAATGCACCCCAATATTTATTGCCCCGTTTCTGCAGTTTATAGAAATACCCCATATGTGGCCCTATTGCGCTATTTGACGCAACCACAAGCCTCAGATATAAAGGAGCGCCTAGTGATTTTTAACGCCTCCGTTATATTTGGTCATTTCTGACTGTACCACTTCAGGTTGGCAGAGGCTCTGGGGTGCCAAAACCTAAAAAACACCCCTAAAGGGACACCATTTAGAAAACTACACCCCTCAAGGAATGTAACAAGGGGTGCGGTGAGCATCTGGACCCCACAGGTGCTTCACAGATTTTCCGAACAATATGGCGTGAAAAAAGAAAAATTTATTTTTTACACTAAAACGTTGTTCTAGCCTTCAATTTTTCATTTTCACAAAGGGAAAAGAGGAAAAAAAAAGACACAAAATGTGTAGCGCAGTTTCTCCCGAGTACGGAAATACCCCACATGTGGCGATAGAGTGCCAAGGGGGCGCAGGACGAGCCTCCAAAGGGAAGGAGCGCCAATTGGCTTTTGGAAGCTGAATTTCACTGGAAAGGATTTCAAGGGCCACGTCGCATTTACAGAGCCCTCGTGCTGCCAAGACACTGGAAACCCCCCACAAGTGACCCCATTCTGGAAACTACACCCCTCAAAGAATCTAACAAGGGGTGCAGTGAGCATATGGACCCCACTGGTGACGGGCACAAATGTGGAACAATGTGATGTGAAAGTGAATCTGTACCCTGAGGTACTCTCACAGAGTTTGTAGAATTTCACGCCATACCGTCATCTCTTATTGGGACGGTACTGGCGGAAAAGACGTGTCTGGGGAGCAAAGATACGTCAACCCCCAGATACGTCATTGGATGATGAGGATGAATGGAGGAACTCATCCTCACTGGCTGTTTCGGTGTCCGAGGCAATAATAACATATGCGTGCGATACCAAAAAGACGCCGGGGGCCACTTTTATATAGGGATTGGTATATGGGGTATGTAGTGGTGTAATGTAGTGTTTTTATATGTGTTTTTTTACAGTAAGTATAAAACCTACGCCAAAAATGGTGTTGCTGATAAATGCCGCACTTATGTGCGGCACTTATCAGCAGGCCGTGGCGGTAGGATATAGAAAAAAAAAAAAACACCCTATGCCAAAAAGGAGGAGTTGCTGATTAGCAGCGCACTTTCGTGCGATGCTGATCAACACACAGCGGCGATAGGGTGCGGAAAATAGAAAAAAAAAAATTGGAAAAAAAACCTCAAACTTTTACTACATGCTGAACATCCCTATAGTGGCTGATACGTGTATTACACTTATCAGCCGCTAGAGGGCAGCAGAGCGAAAAATCCGGAAAAGACGACGCTGGAGCCGAAAAAAATCAGAAAAAAGACGACGCTGGAGCCAAAAAAAGCCGAACAGGACGTGACGGAAGAAGCCGAAGACCCGACGAGAAGAAGAGGACGCCGGGAACCGGGAAGACGCTGATCAGGACCCCGGGACAGGTGAGAAACGTACAAATACCTGCTCTGGACCCCTCAGCTACCTAGCTGAGGGGTCCGGAGCAGGTATTTATTACTTGTGGGGACTTTGATCGCCGTGAACGGCCGGCCGGTGCCGGCTGGCGACCGGGACGGTGGTACCGTGACCACCATTACTTTTTACATTAATGGCGGTCGGTGCAGTTTTCGGACAGCAACGACCACCATTTTTTCCGGGTCATCGGGTCACCGATGGCGCGGAAAGGTTCCGATCGCCGCTATGGGCTGATCAGAGGGGTAAAGTGGAGTCCTCAGGTAATCAGCATAACAACATATGCCAGCCCCTGGGGTTGGGGAGCCCACACAGATTGAACCTTTGTTTAGGGAAAGTGGCTTCAACATCTAAAATATCAGACATCGAAATACAAGGAACTATTACACTATTCCGCCGTAGCGATGCACGGTGGGGGACCGATTATTTTAGGTCTGGCCCTAAATAAACGATCAGCCGATGACACGATCATCGGCTGATCGTTTTCTCTATTCCACCGAGCGATAATCGGCCGAATGGGGCTGATTCGGCAGATTATCGCTCCCGTGGAATAGGCCCCCAGTTCTTGAGAATGTCCGTCTGTAACAGCCTTGACCTGTACTGGGACCACAGAACAGACTGAATGCATGAGGTGAGAAGGCGCAGAACAGACATAGCTTAATGTTGGCCTGGGAGTAAGGAACAGGTCCATTGTTCTTAGTCTGATCATCTCTTGTTTTTGAGAGGGGAGAAGAGACATTTGAATAGATGAATGTAGTAGAGTTCCAAGAAACACACATTGCCTTGAGGGTAGCAAATTTGACTGTCAAGTTTATGTTCCACCCCAATCGTTGTATTATCTCTGACACCAGACTAAGATGGTTCTGAAGACGGGATACTGAGTCTGCTATCAGAAGGAAGTCGTCTAAATATAGGACAAGTATTATGTCCTTTTTCCTGATGTAAGAGGCCATGTCCGCTACTATCTTTGTAAAGGCCCTGGGAGCCTAAGAGACTCCAAAGGGTAGGGCCCTGTTCTGGAGGTGTACCCACTCGTCTACTATCCAGACAACTACTCTTAGATATTTTTGGTGAGACATGAATGGGAACATGAGAATATGCATCCTCCAGATCTATGGAGGACATTACACAGTGTGGAAACAGAAGATTTATTGTCGATTTTAGTGATTCCATACAGAATTTCTTGTATTGTAGAAATCTGTTCAGACCTTTGAGATTTATAATTACCCCGAATGAACCATTGCGTTTCTTTACTAGAAATAGAGGAGAATAGTAGCCCTGCTGCTGTTGGTCTAAGGGAACTGGAACTAATACCTTCTCTTGGATGAGGGACAGGACCTCTGACCCTCTTACTAGTTGTTTCTCTGTCTGACAATTTCAGCGTAGGGAGGAATCTGTCTCTGGGAAAACTCCTGAACTCCAGGAGAAGTCCTGCTGAAATTGAACTTAAAACCCAAGGACTGGGAGAAATGTCCTCCCAGGCAAGTAAAAAATGAGACAGACGACTAATAACGAGTCTAAGACTGGTCCAAAGAGAAAATTACCATTGCACGAAATTCCACATAGTTTACCCTAAGGGTGGTATTACACGGGCCGAGCAGGGCCCGATAATACCTGTAAACGAGCAGCGATCTGCTAGATCGTTGCTCGTTTACTGGGCCTATTACACGGACCGATAAGCGTTTGACAAGAGCTGCAAGGACATTGTTACCGATGTCCTTGCAGCCCTTGCTAAACTGGCATACATTACCCATCCACGTTCCAGGGCTGCTCCTGCCGTCCGCTTCTCCTGGGGTCCCGTGCACGCTCTAGCTTCACAGCAGCCTGTCAGCTGGTAGGCCGCTCAGCCAATCACAGGCCGGGACCGCTGCGGCCTGTGATTGGCTGAGTGGCCTATCAGCTGACAGGCCGCTGTGAAGCTAGACCGCGCACGGGACCCCGGGAGAAGCGGACGGCAAGAGCAGCCCTGGAACTTGGATGGGTAATGTATATGGTTAGTCGCCGGCCACGAACCGCTATTACACGCAGCGGTGCGCGGTCGGCGCCAGACAAAAATAGGGTCTAACCTATATCAATGATCAGCAGATGATCGTTGTCATCGGCTGATCGTTGCATTTATTACACGGAGCGATAATCGGCCGAATTATCGTTCCGTGTAATAGTACCCTTAGAGGCTATATCACCTTTCCATGTTTTTAGCCATTAAGCCCTTCTAGCAGAGTTAGAAAGTGCCGCAGCTTTTGCAGCCATTTTAATGGCGTCTGTTGAGGCATCGGAAAGGAAATCCGCTGCCTTAGCTAACACAGGAATATAAGCAAGTACTTTCTCGCAGGAAGGATTATCAGAAATTTGCGATTTTAATTTGGCAAGCCAAACCCTTAAAGATCTTGCTACGCAAGTTGAAGCAACACTAGTCCCGAGTATGCCTGTAGCTGTTTCCCATGTTCTTTTATTATAGTACTCTGCCTTTCTGTCCATGGGATCTGACAGAGTACCTATGTCTTCAAAGGGAAGACTATTTTTCTTTTTGCTACATTGGCGTCAATAGCAAGAGCTTTATCCCAAGTATTGGTTTCATCCTCCTCAAAAGGATATTTTCTCTTGAAGTATCTGGGTATAAAAAACTTCCTGTCAGGGATTTCCCACTTTTAACCCATAGCTGCACCAGGACGTTACTGAACGTCCTCGAGCCACTATGCCGCGATCCCGGGTGCCGCATCTAGCCCGGGATCGCGGCTATTAGCGGGCACGGTCCAATCGCTGTGCCCGCTAATTAAGTACTTAGAAGCAGCTGTCAAAGGGGGGAGTGATCCCCGCATCCATCCCGGGCCCTGGTCTGCGCCGTAATGGCGCTGATCCCGGCTCGGCATTCTATTGCTTTCGGCTGCAGCAGCCAAAAGCAATAGAACACCGATCTCATGGATTCATGCAGTATAACTATACTGCATGGATCTCTATGAGAGATCAGAGTGCATACACTCAGCGGCCACTTTATTAGGTACACCATGCTAGTAACGGGTTGGACCCCCTTTTGCCCTCAGAACGGCCCCAATTCTTGGTGGCATAGATACAACAAGGTGCTGGAAGCTTCCTCAGAGGTTTTGGTCCATAGTGACATGATGACATCACACAGTTGCCGCAGATTTGTCGGCTGCACATCCATGATGCCAATCTCCCGTTCCACCACATCCCAAAGATGCTCTATTGGATTGAGATCTGGTGACTGTGGAGGCCATTGGAGTACAGTGACCTCATTGTCATGTTCAAGCAGAAATCGAGACTCATCAGACCAGGCAATCTTCCAATCTTCTACTGTCCAATTTCGATGAGCTTGTGCAAATTGTAGCCTCAGTTTCCTGTTCTTAGCTGAGCGGAGTGGCCCCCGGTGTGGTCTTCTGCTGCTGTAGCCCATCTGCCTCAGAGTTGGCCGTACTGTGCGTTCAGAGATGCTCTTCGGCCTACCTTGGCTGTAACGGTTGGCTATTTGAGTCACTGTTGCCTTTCTATCAGCTGGAACCAGTCTGCCCATTCTCCTCTGACCTCTGGCATCAACAAGGCATTTCCGCCCACAGAACTGCCGCTCACTGGATGGTTTTTCTTTTTCGGACCATTCTCTGTAAACCCTAGAGATGGTTGTGCGTGAAAATCCCAGTAGATCAGCAGTTTCTGAAATACTCAGACCAGCCCTTCTGGCACCAACAACCATGCCACGTTCAAAGGCCTCAAATCACCTTTCTTCCCCATACTGATGCTCGGTTTGAACTGCAGGAGATTGTCTTGACCATGTCTACATGCCTAAATGCACTGAGTTGCCGCCATGTGATTGGCTGATTAGAAATTAAGTGGTAACGTGCAGTTGGACAGGTGTACCTAATAAAGTGGCCGGTGAGTGTATACTAGAAGTCCCCCAGGGGGAATAACCCTAACCCCAGGGGGGGAATAACCCTAACCCCAGGGGGGGAATAACCCTAACCCCAGGGGGGGAATAACCCTAACCCCAGGGGGGGAATAACCCTAACCCCAGGGGGGGAATAACCCTAACCCCAGGGGGGGAATAACCCTAACCCCAGGGGGGCTTCTATTATATGTGTAAAGTAAAAGAAAAATGTATTTTTAATAACACAAAATCCCCTCCCCTAATAAAAGTCTGAATCACCATTTTATAAATAAAAATAAATAAACAAACATGTTTGCTATCGCCGCGCACGTAATCGCCTGAACTATTAATCACATTCCTGATCTCACATGGTAAATGGCGTAAGCGCCAAAAAATCCCAAAGTGCAAAATTGTGCATTTTTGGTCGCATCAAATCCAGAATAATTGTAATTAAAAAGCGATCAAAAACTCGTATATGCGCAATCAAGGTACCGATAGAAAGAACGCATCATGGCGCAAAAACTGACACCTGACACAGCCGCATAGGCCAAAGGATAAAAGCGCTATAAGCCGGGGAATGGAGCGATTTTAAGGAACATATTTTTTTTTTTAAAAGGTTTTAATTTTTTACAAGCCATCAAATCAAATAAAAGTTATACATGTTACATATCACTGTAATCATAACAACTTAAGGAACATATATAACAAGTCAGTTTTACCCCAGGGCGAACGGAGATAAAACAAAGCCCCCCCCCAGCCCCCCCCCCCCCAATAAAAAAAAAAAAAAACACTTTTTTTTCAATTTCACCACACAAATTTTTTTCTGGTTTCCCGACACATTTTAGGCAAAAATTACATCTGCCATAGCAAAGTACAATTAGTTGCACAAAAAATAAGGGCTCATTTGGGTCTCTAGGTGGAAAAATGCAGGCGCTATGGCCTTATATACACGAGGAGGGAAAAACGAAAACGCAAAAATGGAAACTGGCTGTGTCCCCTAAGGGTTAAAGGGGTTGTTCACCAATTTTTTTTTCTTTCAAATCAACTGGTGCCATAAAGTGCCAGAGATTTGTAATTCACTTCTATTAAAAAATCCTAAGTCTTCCAGTACTTATCAGCTGCTGTGTGTCCTGCAGGAAGTGGTGTTTTCTTTCCTGTCTGACACAGTGCTCTCTGTTGCCTCCTCTGTCCATGTCAGGAACTGTCCAGAGCAGCAGCAAATCCCCATAGAAAACCTCTCCTGCTCTCCAGACTGGAAATAATACAACTTCCTGTTGGGCATACAGCAGCTGATAAGTACTGGAAGGCTTGAGATTTTTTTAACCCCTTGCCGCATATGGACGTACCGGCACGTCCAAATCTGCATACAGTTCCTGCAGATGGACGTGCCGGTACGTCCACGGGATGACAGGGGCGCAGGAGCTGCACTCCTGTCATCCCCGGCGGGGCCCGGCTGTCAGTGATAGCCGGGCACCCGCTGCAACTGCCGAGATCCGCGCCGTGCCCGGATCCCGGCAGTTAACCCCTTAGTGACCGCCGATACGGCGGTCACTAATGGTCCGGCACTGCAGTGCTTTTCATCTCCCCCCATCATGAATCCACGGTGGGGGAAGATGAAATAAGTGAATCAGACCCCAGATCAGCCCCCCCTCCTAGTAGCCAGTCACTAACCCCCCTCCCCCGGTGGCCATCGGATCCAAGATGGCCGCCGCCATCGCTGTGAACAGAGTATATCTGTTCACAGCGATGGAAATGTAAAAATGAATTAAAACCCCATGCTCTCCGCCACCGGAGGTAGCGAAGAGCATGGGGCAGTGACCCCCTGTGGGGTCCCGGAACAGGCGATCGGCGGTATATACTATATACCGCCGATCGCCTGTTCACAGTGCAGGGATGCACTTTTTATCCCCTGTCACCATCAATGATTGGTGACAGGGGATAAAAAGTGTCAGGGTCCGTCCCCCAAGTCGCCCCCCCCCCCCCGTCCCCCAGTCACCCCCCTACCCTTTATACGTCACCTGATCCTGGAGCTCTTTCCTCCTCAGTGTCCTGGCTGGTTATGAAGTGCGCATGACCTCCACAACCAGCCAACTCTGAAAATTTAAAGTGACAGAGACCAATTTGGTCTCTGTCACTGAACTATGATTACTGTGATAGAAAATATCACAGTAATCATAGTAATACAGTGAAAATGAATGGATAAAAGTACAAAAAGTGACAAACATACAAAAAAATAAAACACACACTTTTTATTATAGTAATAATTGCAGTTTACTCCCAAATTACCCCTAACCCCCCCAGATTACCCGTAACTACCGCAGGTTGCCCATATCCGCCCCAGGTTGCCCGTAATCACGTCAGATTGCACGTAACCCCCCAGATTACACGTAACCACCGCACGTTGCCCGTAACCACCGCACGTTGCCCGTAACCACCGCACGTTGCCTGTAACCACCGCACGTTGCCCGTAACCCCCTCCAGATTGTCCGTAATCACCCCAAATTACATGTACCCACCCCAGATTACCTATAAGCACTTCAGTTTATCCGTAACAAATCTAGATTGTCTGTAACCCCCCCAGGTTGCCCTAACCACCGCAGGTTGCCGTAATCATGCCAGATTACATGTAACCCCCCCAGATTGCACACAACCACCGCAGGTCGCCTCTGACCACCGCAGGTCGCCTCTGACCACCGCACCTTGCCACTGACCACCCCAAATTGCCAATGACCCCCTCCAGATTGCCCATAACCACGCCAGATTACAGGTACCCACCTCAGATTACCTATGAGCACTTCAGTTTATCCGTAACCACCCCAGATTGCCCGTAACCACCCCAGATTGCCTGTAACCACCCCAGATTGCCCGTAACCACCCCAGATTGCCCGTAACCACCCCAGATTGCCCGTAACCACCCCAGATTGCCCGTAACCACCTCATGTTTACCGTAACCACAGCAGGTTGCCTGTAACCACAGCAGGTTGTCTGTAACCACCCCAGGTTGTCCGTATCCACGCCACGTTGCCTGTAACCACCCCAGGTTGTCCGTATCCACGCCACGTTGCCTGTAACCACCCCAGGTTGTCCGTATCCACGTCACGTTGCCTGTAACCACCCCAGGTTGTCCGTATCCACGTCAGGTTGCCTGTAATCTCATTTTCTTTATTGTATTTTAGTAACTGCGCTATTCTAATATTACTAGCTGCGGTTTTGCTCCTGTAAATTGGCGCTCCTTCCCTTCTGAGCCCTGCTGTGTGCCCATACAGTGGTTTATGCCCACATATGGGGTACCGTTCTACTCAGGAGAACCTGCGTTACAGATTTCGGGGTACATTTTTTCTCCTGTTCCTTGTGAAATTTTGAAATTTCAAACTAAATGAACATATTATTGGAAAAATTCGAGTTTTTCATTTTTTACTGTCTAATTTTGAATACTTTCCTCCAATACCTGTGGGGTCAAAATGCTCATCCTACCCCAAGATGAATTCTTTGAGGGGTGCACTTTCCAAAATGGGGTGTCTTATGGTGGGGGGGGGGGTTCACTCCGCTGGCACTACAGGGGCTCTGCAAACGCACCTGGCTCTCAGAAACTTCTTCAGAAAAATCTGCACTGAAAATGCTAATTGGCGCTCCTTCCCTTCTGAGCCCTGATGTGTGCCCATACAGTGGTTTATGCCCACATATGGGGTATCTTTGCACTCAGGAGAACCTGCGTTACAGATTTTGGGGTGAACTTTCTCTCCTGCTCCTCAATAAATTGAGAAATTTCAAACTAAAGGAATATATTATTGGAAAAATGTGTTTTTTATTTTTAATGTCTACTTTTGAATACTTTCCTCTAATAGCTGTGGGGTCAAAATGGTCACCACACCCCAAAATTAATTCTCTGAGGGGTGCACTTTCCAAAATGGGGTGACTTTTGGGGAGATTTTACTCTGCGGACACTACAGGGGCACTGCAAACCCACCTGGCGCTCAGAAACTTCTGCAGCAAAATCTGCATTGAAAATGCTAATTGGCGCTCCTTCCCTTCTGAGCCCCGCTGTGTGCCCATGCAGTGGTTTAAGCCCACATATGGGGTACCATTGTATTCAGGAGAACCTGCGTTATAAATTTTGGGGTAATTTTTTTCTCTTGTTCCTCGTGAAATTGAGAAATTTCAAACTAAGCGAACATATTATTGGAAAAATTTGAGTTTTTAATTTTTACTGTCTAATTTTGAATACTTTCCTCTAATACCTGTGGGGTCAAAATGCTCATCCTACCCAAAGATGAATTCTTTGAGGGGTGTGCTTTCCAAAATGGGGTGACGTTTGGGCGGGTTCTGTTCTGCTGACACTACAGGGGCGCTGCAAACGCACCTGGCGCTCGGAAACTTCTTCAGCATAATCTGCATTGGAAAAGCTAATTGGCGCTCCTTCCCTTCTGAGTCCGGCTGTGTGCCCATACAGTGGTTTACGCCCACATATGGGGTACCGTTGTATTCAGGAGAACCTGCGTTACAAATTATGGGGTGCTTTTTCTCTCATGTTCCTTTTTAAAATGAGAAACTTTAATCTAAACGTATATATTATTGGAAAATTTTAATTTTCCATTTTTTTACGGCCTAATGGTGAACACTTTCCTCCAGCCCCTGTAGGGTTAAAATGCTCATTATACCCCTAGATTAATTCTTTAAGGTGTCTAGTTTCCAAAATGGGGTTACTTGTGGGGGTTTCCAGTATACAAGCCTCCTAAATCCATTTAAAAAAAGAACTGGTCCCTAAAAAAATCAGTTTTGGAAACTTTCATGAAAATGTGGTAATTTGCTGATAAATTTCTAAGCCCCGTAACACCCGAAAAAAGTAAATTATGTTTATGTAATGAAGCCAGAATAAAGAAGACATATCGGTAATGTGACTAAGTAACTAATTTATGTGCTACGACTTCCTTTTTTAGAAGCAGAGAATTTCAAAGTTCATAAAATGCTAATTTTTTAATTTTTTCATATTTTAATGTTTTTCACAAAAAATACACAAAGTAGTGACCACATTTTGCCACTAATATAAAGTATCATATGTGACGAAAAAACAATCTCAGAATCGCTAGCATACGTTACAGCATCACTGAGCTATAAGCGCATAAAGTCAGACAGGTCAGGTTTTGAAAAATGAGCCTGGTCATTAAAGGGGTAGTCCACCCAAAAAAAATTTCTTTCAAATCAACTGGTGCCATAAAGTGCCAGAGATTTGTAATTCACTTCTATTAAAAAATCTTAAGTCTTCCAGTACTTATTAGCTGCTGTATGTCCAGCAGGAAGTGGTGTTTTCTTTCCTGTCTGACCCAGTGCTCTCTGTTGCCTTCTCTGTCCATGTCAGGAACTGTCCAAAGCAGGAGCAAATCCCCATAGAAAACCCCTCCTGCTCTCCAGACTGGAAATAATACAACTTCCTGTTGGGCATACAGCAGCTGATAAGTACTGGAAGGCTTGAGATTTTTTAATAGAAGTAAATTACAAATCTCTGTCACTTCATGGCAGCAGTTGATTTGAAAGAAAAAAATTTTGGGTGGACTACCCCTTTAAGGCCCAAATAGGCTTGGTCCCTAAGGGGTTAATAGAAGTAAATTACAAATCTCTGGCACTTTATGGTAGCAGTTGATTTGAAAGAAAAAAAAATGTTGGTGTACAACCCCTTTAATGTTTTC
Source organism: Dendropsophus ebraccatus (assembly GCF_027789765.1). Taxonomy (NCBI): domain Eukaryota; kingdom Metazoa; phylum Chordata; class Amphibia; order Anura; family Hylidae; genus Dendropsophus; species Dendropsophus ebraccatus. Next base: position 171,522,243 of record NC_091457.1, read on the forward strand.
ACATTTTTATGCAGAGAAAAGGTGCAGGTTTTTCTAGGAGTTAACCCCTCGTACATGGCATCCTCTGCTGACATTGGGTTTTTTTTCTCTTCAATATTTATAGAGGCCCTTATAGCCTTAATTAACCGGTCGGTATCCTCAGTAGGAAAGAGGCCTCTAGCAGATGAAATGCCCTCGTGATTTTCATCATCTGAAGGTACATATTCAATTTCACCTTCCTTCAGGAGTTTCAGAAGGACAATCCTCCTCATTTACAGATGTAATAGACACAATAGGTGAAGAAGTGGGTGCAAGAACTCCAAATCCCCTAAGGGATGCCTGACCCTCCTCTCCTGATCTAGCATAGTCGTCAGGCAATGGGATCCTGCACCCTCCTCTCCTGATCTAGCATAGTCGTCAGGCAATGGGATCCTGCACCCTCCTCTCCTGATCTAGCATAAGTCATCAGGCAATCGGATCCTGCACCCTCCTCTCCTGATCTAGCATAGTCGTCAGGCAATGGGATCCTGCACCCTCCTCTCCTGATCTAGCATAGTCGTCAGGCAATGGGATCCTGCACCCTCTTCTCCTGATCTAGCATAGTCGTCAGGCAATGGGATCCTGCACCCTCCTCTCCTGATCTAGCATAGTCGTCAGGCAATGGGATCCTGCACCCTCCTCTCCTGATCTAGCATAGTCGTCAGGCAATGGGATCCTGCACCCTCTTCTCCTGATCTAGCATAGTCGTCAGGCAATGGGATCCTGCACCCTCTTCTCCTGATCTAGCATAGTCGTCAGGCAATGGGATCCTGCACCCTCCTCTCCTGATCTAGCATAGTCGTCAGGCAATGGGATCCTGCACCCTCTTCTCCTGATCTAGCATAGTCGTCAGGCAATGGGATCCTGCACCCTCTTCTCCTGATCTAGCATAGTCGTCAGGCAATGGGATCCTGCACCCTCTTCTCCTGATCTAGCATAGTCGTCAGGCAATGGGATCCTGCACCCTCTTCTCCTGATCTAGCATAGTCGTCAGGCAATGGGATCCTGCACCCTCCTCTCCTGATCTAGCATAGTCGTCAGGCAATCGGATCCTGCACCCTCCTCTCCTGACCTAGCATAGTCGTCAGGCAATGGGATCCTGCACCCTCCTCTCCTGATCTAGCATAGTCGTCAGGCAATGGGATCCTGCACCCTCCTCTCCTGATCTAGCATAGTCGTCAGGCAATGGGATCCTGCACCCTCCTCTCCTGATCTAGCATAGTCGTCAGGCAATGGGATCCTGCACCCTCCTCTCCTGATCTAGCATAGTCGTCAGGCAATGGGATCCTGCACCCTCCTCTCCTGATCTAGCATAGTCGTCAGGCAATGGGATCCTGCACCCTCCTCTCCTGATCTAGCATAGTCGTCAGGCAATGGGATCCTGCACCCTCCTCTCCTGATCTAGCATAGTCGTCAGGCAATGGGATCCTGCACCCTGCGCACTCTTTACGGTGATGTTTAGAAGTAGCTTTTTTAGCAGTTTTGTCAGAAACCTAAAATAAAACCAACATATAACTTCTATTAGTAATGGAAATAAATACGCTCACCAAAGATGCTCCCCAGGTAGCGAATTCGCAGTCTGTCTCTCAGGTCTCCCCGGTTTATCGGGTCTTGCATTTCTTTCAGACCTCTCTGACTTGGCAGACCTGGAGGAGCGACGTCCTTTTTCCTTCCCCCCCTGAGGCAGTGATGTTGACCAGAGGGTGAGGCTGGCTGGCTGAGTCCACCACTCCTGGATGCTATAGGAGTTATGGACAAATACAGATGGTGGCTTTTTGAATCTGCCGGGAAACCGCTGCGTCAGACGCGGCGCTCCCAGTGTTTGATGTCATCCCCCTGCGACAGAGCCCTGCCGGGTCCAGGGGAAGGAGCGTGGACGTCATGGATGACGTGGACACAGGCGCACCAGAAGCATGTCCCACTGGAACGCACATCCAACACTGTGCGCCCGCCAGCCGGATAGACAGGCACGGCCCGCTCTGCCCTAGCTCGCTTCCCAAACTCCCGGAGGAGTAATAATGGCTGTAGCCACAAGGGGACCAGGAGCTATAGAGGAGGAATCTGCATAGTCTGGAGCCCAGGCCAGACTTAATGCTGCTGTCCAAAGACAGGCTTCTGCCTTCAGGGAGCCCCACCGCGGCAAACAGGGACCTGCAGCCGGCATGGAGAAGGTATCAACTTCATCCCATATTGGGACTCTTTAGAGGCTGAGGTGTGGAGAGGGGTGTCAGACTTTATCTTCACAGGTTTCCTGTCCTGCGGTGGGAGGTCCTCTCCAGGGGTGCAGTCATAATGCGTCTGGGTAAAATGTATTACTCACCGTAATTTGGCTTTCATGGAGTCATGAGGCAGCACATGTATACCCTCCCAATAAACTATTTGTTAAGCATCAATGGAGTCTAGTTATTACACAGTGTCTGTTGGTGTGAATGATATATAGGGAGTGTACCCTTGCCATTGGCTAATCAAATGTTTTGTTTTTTTATAGGTGGGCGATCCTAGGAGATAAAGTAGGAGGAGCTATTAACCCTTCTGTCCTGCCTCATGACTCCAGGAAAGCAAAATTACGGTAATACATTTTTGCTTTAAAGAGTCACTGTCAAATTTTTATTTTTGCAGAAATCGATAGTCCAGGCGATTTTACTTTGTAAATTGGGTTTATTAGGCAAATCTGCCATTATCTGCATTTAAAAAGACTTTTCCCAGGTCCTCCCCCTCCTGCTCTCCTTTCTGTCATCCACTGCTCAGAATCAGGAAATCTCAGACAGATCCTGTCTGTGCTATGGAGAGGGGAGAGGCATCAGGGAGCAAAGGATTACACAAAGGGGTGCGCTATTCAGAGGTCAGTGGTGACATCAGAGGAGAACCTGGTGATGTAGCTTTAAATTAACTCTTTGTTGTCCTCTTTTGGTATCTCATCTCCCTCTCTCCATAGGAGAACAATGAAGACAGGGGGAGAGTTTCAAACTGCTATTTCATGATAAAAAATTCATTTTTCAGCTAATAAACCCAATTACAAAGTTTAAGATCGCCTGGACTATTGATTTTTGCCCAAAAAATTTGACAGTGTCATATAATAAATATATATAAATATAAATAATATCTCTCTCATTACAGCAAAGTTGGATCAGTGTGTATGTATATATATATATATATATGTATATATATATATATATATATATATATATATATATATATATATATATATATATATATATATATATATATATATATATATATATATATATATATATATATATATATATGTGTGTGTGGCTTCCACGTGGCTGTATGACCTCCCTACAAGGCCCAGGCATGCTCTTGATGAGGCCTAGATAGTGGTCCTGCTGCTGGGTTGTTGGCCTCCTCCACATCTCCTGGTAGCACCTCCAGCCTCTGGACACTACGCTGACAGACACAGCAAACCTTCTTGCCACAGCTGGCATTGCTGTGCCATCCTGGATGAGTTGCACTACCTGAGCCACCTGTGTGGGCTGTAGAGTCCATCTCATGCTACCACAAGTGTGAAAGCACCAGCAACATTCAAATGTTACCAAAACATCACCCGCACCTGCAGTACCCTCCTTTATAGAGGGGGTCTTGCTGATTGCAGGTGACAGTGATTGTCAATCAGAAGTTTCATTTATTTGGAGTTACATTGTGTTAAGTGTTCCTTTTTTTGAGCAGTGTATATGTGACAATCCCTTTCAAACACAGTTATCATGACTGAATGTTCCCAGTACAAGCAGGCAGCACATAGGGACAGAACAGAAGGCCTTTCTCCAGCTGTAGCGTCACTAAGTCCTGTAGTGTGCCATCCAGAGCTGCTGATGTCAGTGCTGGGGACAAATGGTCCTTAACAAGAGCACACGATGCATGACAACGGAGGCAGCCCATAGATTCAGCTCTAAGATCGGATCATAGTTAAAGAAGCGCCATTGTTTAGTTCCATCATTAAAAATTTATTGGCAAGTTATAATTGGGTTAAAAAAAGAAAATCCTCAAATAAATTTAAGCCGAGTGTCTCCACAATATGACCAGAGTCAGCACATGATTCAGCCAACCTCAACAAAATGTTAAATTATCAAATATGGTTAAAAAAAAAAACACAATTTGCTAAGAATGAGGGAAAACTCCTCTTATTAGCCCCAAAAAAACTCACCTTTAAATAAATGTAAACCATGAATTTACAAATGATGGGAGGGGCACAGAAACTGAGATTAAGGCTTCTCCCAGGATAAGAGACTTCCCTTACACGGCCCCTTAATGTGGAGGAGGGCAAGCGGTGGGCTGTAGAGCAACATGCAGGAAACATCTATATACACAGAAACATCCCAAGAACAGCAAGAAAAGAAACTTAAGCAAACACGTTGTATGTGGACTGTACAGAGCTGTGGTCGCATAGAAACCTTCCCGCTACATACACACAACACGTATTGCTACAGAGCAAGTCCCGCTGGGCCCTCTCCACCTGACACCACAACTACAAGGGGTGAGGGGTCCTGCCGCACTCCAGGCCGCCGCACCGATGACTCCTCTACCCAGATCTCTGAAATGGCTTTTATTGTGTACAGAAGGAAAACTGAATTTAAGACCAGTCCTGAACTTCAAGGGAAAAAATTTTCTTAAAAAGCAAAGAAAAAAAAACAACCTCTAAAGATGAGTCCATTACATCTGAGCAGGGCCGGAGATTCCACAACAGTTTGAGCGTAAAATAAATATTGTGTCTATGGGATTCCCCACTTCTGTCCATTTTCCATTATACTCCAGTTCGTATCCTCCAAGTTACAAGCCGTTGTGGATAATAGACGTATGGAAAAGTTCTCTCACTGCGTTTGGTAACTGGCCATACTGTACCCTGGTGGGTTCTGTATCACTGGCGGCCCCTGTGCTGGAGGTGGGGGCTGGGTACTGAAGCCACCCATCCATGTTGCTGATTGTGACTGTCTGCAATATAAGAAATAGGAATGAAGACAAACGTCATCTGTATGGTCAATGCCCGACGTGCAGCACAACACTCACTCTACTCCAAAGCTTTGCTGATTCCAGGCTTGTCCGTACATGCCATATGATGGTACCTGCCAACCATTGGTAACATACTGCCCATACTGCTGGGGGCTGCTATACATGTGGCTCCACTGACCCCACTGATTATAGTCCACCTGGAAGACATGAACAGGTTATGCATCAAACCATTGGTTGTAGTGATGGTTTCTATCAGCATACAACAGATATCTTACAGACAATGGGGTCTTAATCCCTCAGATCACAACAGTATGGGGTGACAGTAATTGGGGTTTTCTTTGAATCAGTGCCTTCTGGAAGCCATAAAGTAACTATGGCAAGCTGTATATCTACTGCCACCACGTTAAGACGGGAGATGAAAAATAGACAAATCATTGATTTTTGGATTTCATTCTTACACAATTATGGAGACACCAATGTCAGAGGTGGTAAGCACAATATGACTGGTTACAGAGAAATTATATCACACATAGGACTGCCAAACTAGAAATGGAACAAGTCGCTTAGACCCAAATCAAACAGCGATCACCACAAAGAAAAGAACCCACCATGTTACCTTCTCTCAATGCTGAAAAAGCATTTGATTGAGTAAATAGGGCATGTGACCTCGGATGTGACCTTGTACAAGCTTTTCCCTGGTTGGAACACCCCCCACAGCCAGAGTTTACTTTAGATGACCAAATAAGTTGTAATGATACCACGAAACACCTTCTTCCCAATATCACACAACAATCTCTGACTCAATGGATACATCTTCCTGAAGAATCCGTCCCTCGAAGCTTTAGAAAAACCATGAAGGCCGAGCCACCGCGCCCCTCTGCCGGAGGCCGAGCCACCGCGCCCCTCTGCCGGAGGCCGAGCCACCGCGTCCCTCTGCCGGAGGCCGAGCCACCGCGTCCCTCTGCCGGAGGCCGAGCCACCGCGTCCCTCTGCCGGAGGCCGAGCCACCGCGTCCCTCTGCCGGAGGCCGAGCCACCGCGTCCCTCTGCCGGAGGCCGAGCCACCGCGTCCCTCTGCCGGAGGCCGAGCCACCGCGTCCCTCTGCCGGAGGCCGAGCCACCGCGTCCCTCTGCCGGAGGCCGAGCCACCGCGTCCCTCTGCCGGAGGCCGAGCCACCGCGTCCCTCTGCCGGAGGCCGAGCCACCGCGTCCCTCTGCCGGAGGCCGAGCCACCGCGTCCCTCTGCCGGAGGCCGAGCCACCGCGTCCCTCTGCCGGAGGCCGAGCCACCGCGTCCCTCTGCCGGAGGCCGAGCCACCGCGTCCCTCTGCCGGAGGCCGAGCCACCGCGTCCCTCTGCCGGAGGCCGAGCCACCGCGTCCCTCTGCCGGAGGCCGAGCCACCGCGTCCCTCTGCCGGAGGCCGAGCCACCGCGTCCCTCTGCCGGAGGCCGAGCCACCGCGTCCCTCTGCCGGAGGCCGAGCCACCGCGTCCCTCTGCCGGAGGCCGAGCCACCGCGTCCCTCTGCCGGAGGCCGAGCCACCGTCTCCCTCTGCCGGAGGCCGAGCCACCGTCTCCCTCTGCCGGAGGCCGAGCCACCGCGTCCCTCTGCCGGAGGCCGAGCCACCGTGTCCCTCTGCCGGAGGCCGAGCCACCGTGTCCCTCTGCCGGAGGCCGAGCCACCGTGTCCCTCTGCCGGAGGCCGAGCCACCGTGTCCCTCTGCCGGAGGCCGAGCCACCGTGTCCCTCTGCCGGAGGCTGAGCCACCGTGTCCCTCTGCCGGAGGCTGACAATCAGGGCTGTGGAGTCGGAGTTAGAAAAAATGTACCCACTCAAAAAAGAACAATTTAAAATTGAGTTTTGATATGAATCTTATAAGTTTTGCTCATGTATATATATTATGAGCAACATTCTAATAGGACACTGTCCCTATTACATAAGGGTGGTCGGGGGATATATCAGTAATAGGACACTGGCCCCATTAGATAAGGGTGGACGGAGGATATATCAGTAATAGGTCACTGGCTATTACATAAGGGTGGTCGGGGAATATATCAGTAATAGGACACTGGCCCTATTACATAAGGGTGGTCGGGGAATATATCAGTAATAGGTCACTGGCTATTACATAAGGGTGGTCGGAGGATATATCAGTAATACAGCACTGGCCCTATTAGATAAGGGTGGTCGGGGAATATATCAGTAATAGGACACTGGCCCTATTAGATAAGGGTGGTCGGGGAATATATCAGTAATAGGTCACTGGCTATTACATAAGGGTGGTCGGAGGATATATCAGTAATACAGCACTGGCCCTATTAGATAAGGGTGGTCGGGGAATATATCAGTAATAGGACACTGGCCCTATTACATAAGGGTGGTCGGGGAATATATCAGTAATAGGACACTGGTCCTATTAGATAAAGGTGGTCGGGGAATATATCAGTAATAGGACACTGGCCCTATTACATAAGGGTGGTCGGGGAATATATCAGTAATAGGACACTGGGTGGTCGGGGAGGGGTTGTCAGTCACTATTTGGCAGTTGGTTTCTGAGCTGGAAGAGTCCATTGTGTGTGTGTGGGGGGGATCTGTGCTGGTCTCTTCCTGGATGCTAAATGACTGTATATGAGCAGCAGTGTAATATGGAGATATCCTGTGTAATATAGAGGAGGAGGAGGAGACATAAGTAATGTAACTGTAACCTGTCCTCAGTGCGGTGTTTTTCGTCAGCGTTCTATGGCTGCAGCAGGCTGTGTGTGTGTGTGTCTGTGTGTGTATGTGTGTGTGTATGTGTGCGCGCGCTATGGCTGCAGCAGGCTGTGTGTGTGTGCTATGGCTGCAGCAGGCTGTGTGTGGTGTGCGCTATGGCTGCAGCAGCCTGTGTGTGTGTGCGCGCTATGGCTGCAGCAGGCTGTGTGCGTGTGCTATGGCTGCAGCAGGCTGTGTGTGTGTGCGCTATGGCTGCAGCAGGCTGTGTGTGTGTGCTATGGCTGCAGCAGGCTGTGTGTGTGTGCGCTATGGCTGCAGCAGGCTGTGTGTGTGCGCTATGGCTGCAGCAGGCTGTGTGTGTGCTATGGCTGCAGCAGGCTGTGTGTGTGTGTGTGTGTGCTATGGCTGCAGCAGGCTGTGTGTGTGTGCTATGGCTACAGCAGGCTGTGTGTGTGTGTGTGCGTGCGTGCTATGGTGTGCCCCCACACCCACAGTGACTCCCTCTATATCACTATGGCTGACCTCTATATTACAGGTATCTTGCATTGTTAGCAGTGTTTCTGTGTGCATGGTGAATATTACTTAGAAACATAGAAAATGTCAGCAGGAAAAGACGACCTGCTCCATCTAGTCTAGTTGTGAGTAGTTCAGGACATGGAGGCTGGAGACTGGCTGCATCTACTGCACACACAGGAGAAGCTGCTGTATATACAGTATATATTCCCTCAGAAGTCACCCCAGGATCATGTAGGACATTAGGGAGAAGCTGCTGAGCCAGTGTGATAGATATCTCCTTTGGTATATGACCGGCCATTTACCAAGGAGCAGGATATAGAGTCGGTCCTGATAAAATTCAGGAGTCGGGGTTGGCCCTGATAAAATTCAGGAGTCGGAGCTGCGGCTTACCGACTCCACAGCCCTGCTGACAATTAGACACCCACATTCACCCACAACAATTTAAAATTGAGTTTTGATATGAATCTTATAAGTTTTGCTCATGAATATATATTATGAGCAACATTCTAATAGGACACTGGCCCCATTAGATAAGGGTGGTCGGGGAATATATCAGTAATAGGACACTGGCCCCATTAGATAAGGGTGGTCGGGGAATATATCAGTAATAGGACACTGGCCCTATTACATAAGGGTAGTCGGGGAATATATCAGTAATAGGACACTGGCCCTATTAGATAAGGGTGGTCGGGGAATATATCAGTAATAGGACACTGGCCCTATTAGATAAGGGTGGTCGGGGAATATATCAGTAATAGGACACTGGCCCTATTAGATAAGGGTGGTCGGGGAATATATCAGTAATAGGACACTGGCCCTATTACATAAGGGTGGTCGGGGAATATATCAGTAATAGGACACTGGGTGGTCGGGGAGGGGTTGTCAGTCACTATTTGGCAGTTGGTTTCTGAGCTGGAAGAGTCCATTGTGTGTGTGTGGGGAGATCTGCGCTGTTCTCTTCCTGGATGCTGGATGACTGTATATGAGCAGCAGTGTAATATGGAGATATCCTGTGTAATATAGAGGAGGAGGAGGAGACATAAGTAGTGTAGCAGTAACCTCTGTCCTCAATGCAGTGTTTTTCGTCAGTGTTCTATGGCTGCAGCAGGCTGTGTGTGTGTAAGTATGTATGTGTGTGCGTGTGCGCGCGCTATGGCTGCAGCAGGCTGTGTGTGTGTAAGTATGTATGTGTGTGCGTGTGCGCGCGCTATGGCTGCAGCAGGCTGTGTGTGGTGTGCGCTATGGCTGCAGCAGGCTGTGTGTGTGTGCCATGGCTGCAGCAGGCTGTGTGTGCGCGCTATGGCTGCAGCAGGCTGTGTGTGTGTGCGCTATGGCTACAGCTGTGTGTGTGTGTGCGCGCTATGGCTGCAGCAGGCTGTGTGTGTGTGCCATGGCTGCAGCAGGCTGTGTGTGCGCGCTATGGCTGCAGCAGGCTGTGTGTGTGTGCGCTATGGCTACAGCTGTGTGTGTGTGTGCGCGCTATGGCTGCAGCAGGCTGTGTGTGTGTGCGCTATGGCTGCAGCAGGCTGTGTGTGTGTGTGCTATGGCTGCAGCTGTGTGTGTGTGCACGCTATGGCTGCAGCAGGCTGTGTGTGTGTGCTATGGCTGCAGCAGGCTGTGTGTGTGTGTGTGTGTGTGTGTGTGTGTGTGTGTGTGTGTGTGTGTGTGTGTGCTATGGCTGCAGCAGGCTGTGTGTGTGTGTGTGTGTGCTATGGCTGCAGCAGGCTGTGTGTGTGTGTGTGCGTGCTATGGCTGCAGCAGGCTGTGTGTGTGTGTGTGTGCGTGCTATGGCTGCAGCAGGCTGTGTGTGTGTGCTATGGCTACAGCAGGCTGTGTGTGTGTGTGTGTGTGTGTGTGTGTGTGTGTGTGTGTGTGTGTGCGCGCGCTATGGTGTGCCCCCACACCCACAGTGACTCCCTCTATATCACTATGGCTGACCTCTATATTACAGGTATCTTGCATTGTTAGCAGTGTTTCTGTGTGCATGGTGAATATTACTTAGAAACATAGAAAATGTCAGCAGGAAAAGACCACCTGCTCCATCTAGTCTAGTTGTGAGTAGTTCAGGACATGGAGGCTGGAGACTGGCTGCATCTACTGCACACACAGGAGAAGCTGCTGTATATACAGTATATATTCCCTCAGAAGTCACCCCAGGATCATGTAGGACATTAGGGAGAAGCTGCTGAGCCGGTGTGATAGATATCTCCCTTGGTATATGACCGGCCATTTACCAATGAGCAGGATATAGAGTCGGTCCTGATAAAATTCAGGAGTCGGAGTAGGGAGTCGGAGTTGGCCCTGATAAAATTCAGGAGTCGGAGCTGCGGCTTACCGACTCCACAGCCCTGCTGACAATTAGACACCCACATTCACATGTGGTGACCCCAATATAACCCAGTTTTGAAACATGATTTATAAATTACTTAATGAAATAAATGCATCCCAGACTATGGACCCTTCGCTCACAATCGTAGACCACCACCTAGATGGACTTGCTACCTCAGTAGGGATCATTGTAACCAAACTGCGGCCAATTTCCCTGGCACATCTTTTCAGCTGCCTACTGCTCCCTCCCTAAATGATGATGATGATGATGGGCGAGTTACTTCTCTGTGTCGTCATGAAACCATCTTATGCCCTGCTCCGATGTCCACTAGGAAAATACACCAACATTGTGAACCCTGGACTACTCCCATATACTTAAGTGTTTTCTTATATCGCTGGCATGTATACACTATCGTTGTGTACGGTTAAGTATTTCCTCGTTAAAACCTTTTCTCTCTTGGCTTATTTAAATGGTCCCTGGTAAATTTTAATAAAAATTTTGAGTTACAAAAAGGAAAATAAATGATATCACAGATAATGAAAGAGTCAGCCGAGAACGTTCCCCCCCTGAGGGCCAACGTCAAGAGACAATTTACCTGTTGGAAATTTTTTGTCATGTCTGGCGTCTCTTTGCCCCAGTAACACTTTACCACGTGGCCCTCTATGGTGGTCCCATTCACAGACACTATGGCATGTGCAGCACTGTCGTGGCTGGAAAACCTGAAGCAGAGGAAAAGCAGAAGCTGTAATATATTGCGACTGGAGCAAGAAGAACGGTTCACTGTCTACTTACCTTATAAAAGAATAGCCTTTCTCAGGAAAAACACGGATTTCCATTATCTGACCAAACACACCAAACGTCTGCCGCATAAGCTGATCTGTAAGAAATGTTCACAAATGTCACGTGTCAGAACTAGCAGCATCCCAGATATAAGGAGATAGTGGGATGCGAAAAACACTTCTAAAACTGGAAGCTCCAAGACCCAACAAGTCCATGAAGTTGGTGCCATATTGACTATTACAGATGGTGCAGCCAGCAAATGACACCCAAGCATTGATGGACCCATCAGACTGAAGGCAACCCTCCGCATCACTGTATATACCATCTGTAGACAACATACAGCCTAGGTTCTTATGTCACCCAGCCCAGAACAAAATGGAAGGAAAAAGCTACCAAGCCAGAACATTTATAGTGTAAGGTGGATTCTTCCCTCACAGGAGACAGCAAGCATTTCCGTTCTGCTGAAGACAAATGAACTGAAGAGTTTTGGGCGCAGGCTCTTTCTTTTAGATGGGGGAAAACAATGAAGTACACAAAGTAGGAATAACTCCAGACTGCCCTACTCATAGGTCACCTGTAGGGAGCGTGGACTCACCTGTTAAGCCCGAGCCAATGCCCCCGCAGTACACTGTGCAGTTCTTGGGGCTGGACTGATTGACGACATCTTCGAACCTCAGTTGTTTGGAGTTATCTGATGTGAGAGAAGAGCCTGCACATTATTCACCAGCTTCAAAGCTCCTCTCACTATTAGAGCTAATAGATGGGGGACATGACACTCACTTTCCTGGGTGCTTTTTGGTGCAGGTGGTTTGCGGGTTGCCCAATTAGTCCTAATCTGCCGTCCACCCAACCACTGACCTCCCATGTGCACAATCGCGTTCTCTGCATCCTGAAACAGCAGCACAGAGGAGTTCAGAGAACTCACAAGGACAAGCATAAAGATGAGACTGCGGAACACAGACTTTCACTTACCAACTTGTTATAGAACGACACAAAGCCGTAGCCCTTGGATTTTCCCGTTGCCATATCCTTCACCACCCTGGCATCACTGTGAGAAGAGATCACAGACTGATGAGACCAAGAGGAGACCATGGTGTAAATCATCAATACAACACTATAAGGAGCCACACACACTGTATTGTGAAGACATCTCGTCTGCATCCTAGCCCTGACGGTTATCCTCCAGCTACCACTAGATGGCTAGCTCCCTGGCCCAGCCTACCACAATGTACATTCTATCTACAGCACACAGCTCTAATATTAACATGGAATAAACATGCAACCTAGCATAAGGCTAGCACCCTGCTGCAGAAGGCTCTGTCTAGGCTACGCACTCACAGTCCTGGCTCACCATGCACTCACTAAAATCAATGGCTTCAGAATATATGAAATATCAAAATTGAAAAAGAGGAAAAAGTAGGAATTAAAAGGCATACATGGCCTGTTAACAGATTTCTTTATTTTTCTTGGTCAATTCTTTACCACCATTTTGGAGTTTGGGCAGCTGTAAATTTTGAAAAATTGACATTTTCAGAAAATTTAAGAAAGGAGAATAATACTAAAGAACAATAACTTCAGCACACCAGTACAAAACAACAAAACTTACACAGAGATGTATTGCGTAATAGCAATCTGCACTGAATAGAGAATAAGGAGATAGTAGACTGCATATATCAAGAGAAACGCAGATAAATCAGAATAATAGAAAGGAGAATAAAAAAATCTACAACTGAGTCCAAGTGTGCACAGATCCTTGCTGAAAGCCTTCAAGATTCTGTCCATCTACCAGCAATTCTGCAAAATAATCAGAATGCTATTCAGTTTAATGGTGAGTGGGAGTGAGGAAAGACTTACACCCTGCTAAACAGCCCGACTTACCGCAGCGCGCAACCCGCTACGTATCAGGATCTACAAGGAGGTTCAGACTGGCCGTCTCTAGGCAGAGCCCAACTGGACAGCTGCCCCCCTGTACTGGTGACCAGTCAGCTATAACATGGGGTTAAACAGTCTCTATGACAGGACATGCCCTCATAGATATAACTGGGTAGTGGCCCTTCTGTACTGGTGACCAGTCAGCTATAACATGGGGTTAAACAGTCTCTATGAAAGGACATGCCCTCATAGATATAACTGGGTAGTGGCCCCCCCTGTACTGGTGACCAGTCAGCTATAACATGGGGTAAAGCAGTCTATGACAGGACATGCCCTCATAGATATAACTGGGTAGTGGCCCTTCTGTACTGGTGACCAGTCAGCTATAACATGGGGTAAAACAGTCTAGGACAGGACATGCCCTCATAGATATAACTGGGTAGTGGCCCCCCTGTACTGGTGACCAGTCAGCTATAACATGGGGTAAAACAGTCTATGACAGGACATGCCCTCATAGATATAACTGGGTAGTGGCCCCCTGTACTGGTGACCAGTCAGCTATACCATGGGGTAAAACAGTCTAGGACAGGACATGCCCTCATAGATATAACTGGGTAGTAGCCCCCCTGTACTGGTGACCAGTCAGCTATAACATGGGGTAAAACAGTCTAGGACAGGACATGCCCTCATAGATATAACTGGGTAGTGGCCCCCCTGTACTGGTGACCAGTCAGCTATAACATGGGGTTAAACAGTCTCTATGACAGGACATGCCCTCATAGATATAACTGGGTAGTAGCCCCCCTGTACTGGTGACCAGTCAGCTATAACATGGGGTTAAACAGTCTCTATGACAGGACATGCCCTCATAGATATAACTGGGTAGTAGCCCCCCTGTACTGGTGACCAGTCAGCTATAACATGGGGTAAAACAGTCTAGGACAGGACATGCCCTCATAGATATAACTGGGTAGTGGCCCCCCTGTACTGGTGACCAGTCAGCTATACCATGGGGTAAAACAGTCTCTATGACAGGACATGCCCTCATAGATATAACTGGGTAGTGGCCCTTCTGTACTGGTGACCAGTCAGCTATAACATGGGGTAAAACAGTCTCTATGACAGGACATGCTCTCATAGATATAACTGGGTAGTGGCCCCCCTGTACTGGTGACCAGTCAGCTATACCATGGGGTAAAACAGTCTCTATGACAGGACATGCCCTCATAGATATAACTGGGTAGTGGCCCCCCCTGTACTGGTGACCAGTCAGCTATACCATGGGGTGCAACAGTCTCTATGACAGGACATGCTCTCATAGATATAACTGGGTAGTGGCCCCCCTGTACTGGTGACCAGTCAGCTATAACATGGGGTAAAACAGTCTCTATGACAGGACATGCCCTCATAGATATAACTGGGTAGTGGCCCTTCTGTACTGGTGACCAGTCAGCTATAACATGGGGTAAAACAGTCTATGACAGGACATGCCCTCATAGATATAACTGGGTAGTGCCCCCCCTGTACTGGTGACCAGTCAGCTATACCATGGGGTGCAACAGTCTCTATGACAGGACATGCTCTCATAGATATAACTGGGTAGTGGCCCCCCTGTACTGGTGACCAGTCAGCTATAACATGGGGTAAAACAGTCTCTATGACAGGACATGCCCTCATAGATATAACTGGGTAGTGGCCCCCCTGTACTGGTGACCAGTCAGCTATAACATGGGGTAAAACAGTCTATGACAGGACATGCCCTCATAGATATAACTGGGTAGTGGCCCCCCTGTACTGGTGACCAGTCAGCTATACCATGGCATGCAATGTGTCCATGACAGGTCATGTGCTTTCACTGCCACCTGTGATCCAGACAGCAAAGTCTGACACCTCCGACACTCTATACAAGGTAATGTAGAAACCAACCAACAACCCCCCCCCCCCCCCCCAATACTTACAGTGATATGAGAAATGCACTACATCTATAGACCGATGGCAAGACGATGCTGAGAAAAACAGGCCAGGACGTAGCCCTAGCGGAAGCATGGACACCCGCAGAGCAGCCCAGATCGAGGGGGAGGCACTCGACAACCACACAGGCCGTCAACTACCGTTAGGTGACAAAAAATTCTCCAAGTATAGTTCACAGTAAACCACGCAAAATGTAATGGTAGAAAGATCAGACGACGCCACATGTAGAGCAGAGACATACAGGGGCTGGAGCCCAGTCAGGTGCCTGTGCGCCAAAATACTTACGATATTTTTCCAAATGGAGCAAAAGCAGATTTTATGTCTTCTGTCGTGATTTCAGGGCTCAAATCTCCAACAAACACATGAAAGTGATCTGTAAAGAAAGGGCTCTGTGTTAGTGAGCCGAAGACTACGTCCAGTACAAGGTGGGGTCTACACAGGACTGGGGGCTACGTGACACACAGGTGCGTAATGTTATGGAAATGTCTGAGTCTTGGATATCAAGTGCGGGGGCGAAGAGACAGGAGCGAGGCTCCAGCACCTGCAGATATGACTTCAACCAGTAACCAAGAAGTGCTTAGAATTGAGATAAATGAGAGAGAATACCAAGAGAGGCAGCCTAACCAGCACAGGGACGTGTAAAAGAGGCTCCTAACCCCTTCTCTGCTGGAGGGGCCTGCAACAAAAAGGGATTAATAGCAGCATCATACCGTCACATGAGAGACAAGATAGTGGAGAAGAGAGCAGGCGCCCGGAGGCTTTACTTACTGGACGTGTCCTTCTTCTGACTGCTCGGAGTCGTGGCCCAATTCACTTTCACTTCCTGCAGGAAGAAGCAAATGTCAGCAAAGCTTCAGAGGACAAAGAGAAGGAGATCGCAAGAAGATCCCCGATGTCAGACCATAGGTCGTCTCGGCAGCACTCAATGGCCGCATCCCATGTCCTTAGAAGTGCTCATAATCCCTGGCTACCTACCTTCCCCAGAATCTTCCGGCCATTCATGGCGGCTAAAGCAGCTGCCGCATCTCTGTGTTCAAAAAACTCCACAAAGCAGTAGGGATCATTGCTGCTGTTGGGCAGGACGGAAAATCCCACAGATGCCGCCACTCTCCGGCTGTCAGTTTGCTGTTATTGAAAAACAGAGTTAAAATCAGGGTAAAACTATCCTGTCAACCCTAATGATACCGGCAGCGGAAAACCCCAATGGATGAGATACAGGGCACTCCAGAGACAAGCTACAGAGTCCTATGGACCGCCATCACATCAGCCTGGTGTATGAACCGCCATCGCATGTGTAAGGCCTGGTGTGTAAGGACCGCCAACATGTGTAAGGCCTGGTGTGTAAGGACCGCCAACATGTGTAAGGCCTGGTGTGTATGGACCGCCATCACCTGTAAGGCCTGGTGTGTATGGACCGCCATCACATGTAAGGCCTGCTGTGTATGGACCGCCATCACATGTAAGGCCTGCTGTGTACGGACCGCCATCACATGTAAGGCCTGCTGTGTACGGACCGCCATCACATGTAAGGCCTGGTGTATATGGACCGCCATCACATGTAAGGCCTGCTGTGTATGGACCGCCATCACATGTAAGGCCTGGTGTGTACGGACCGCCATCACATGTAAGGCCTGGTGTGTACGGACCGCCATCACATGTAAGGCCTGCTGTGTATGGACCGCCATCACATGTAAGGCCTGGTGTGTATGGACCGCCATCACATGTAAGGCCTGGTGTGTACGGACCGCCATCACATGCAATGTGCGTGTAAGCTACATTGCTATCGGCAGCCTCAGGTCTGTGCAGTTTTTTTACACCGTCTTTACTGTTTGCCTTTCAAAAAATGAAAACTTAAAATGCATTTAAAATGTCTATTCTGAGCGTTATATTGCTGTTTTTTTTGTTGTTGTTATTGTCTACGTGCTCAAAGGGGTCATTTTTTTTGCTACTAGAGATTGTGGTGCAAAAAATAAGATCCAAAACAGCCCTATAGCAAGTGCTATGGCTCTCAGAACAGACCTGAACAGAACAGATCCACTGCGACCTTATGGGGTTAATAGTTTGGGTGATTCCACGCGTGGTGATCGCAATTAGGTTTTTGTTTTTTTTTATTTCATCTAGAAAATTCATATAACAAATCACAAAACATTTTACAATATTCCCATTTTCCCAATAATACCATCTCCCTCCCCCACGAACAGAGCTGGGGAAAAAAGAAAAAAAAACACAACCCCTTTAATACTTCTATATCTTTCCCTATTCATAACTCCCATAAAGTTGACATGGCTTCTTCCAGGCATTAATATTTGGGGCCTTCTCACACATCCACTTCTTTACTATTTGCAGTCTAGAGCCTTTTTCCTATTGCACACAAGACTGGAATCTCCCCCTAACATTATAATTATACCGCTATGTAAGGAGGATTGGACTTCCCTTCCTCCTCTCCCAGCAGCCTATGCAGCCATCCCGCCGGCTCTCTACCACATCTCATACAGTTAGCGGATTCTTTCTTCCTTATCTTATGCAAAAAGTCAGGGGTATAATAAATTCTATTAACCAAATTAAATTGTATTATTCTACGATTATTATTTGGTGACACCTTTTTAACCCTTAGGGGACACAGCCAGTTTTCATTTTTGCGTTTTCGTTTTTCCCTCCTCGTGTATATAAGGCCATAGCGCCTGCGTTTTTCCACCTAGAGACCCAAATGAGCCCTTATTTTTTGCGCAACTTATTGTACTTTGCTATGGCAGATGTAATTTTTGCCTAAAATGTGTTGGGAAACCAGAAAAAAATTATATGTGTGGTGAAATAAAAAAAAAAAAGTTTTTTTTTTTTTTTATTTGGGGGGGGGGGGGGGGGGGGGGGTTGTTTTTACTCCATTCGCCCTGGTCTAAAACTGACTTGTTATATATGTTCCTTAAGTTGTTATGATTACAGCGATATATAACATGTATAACTTATATTGTATCTGATGGCTTGTAAAAAATTAAAACCTTTTAAAGAAAATATACGTTCCTTACAATCGCTCCATTCCCCGGCTTATAGCGCTTTTATCCTTTGGTCTATGGAGCTGTGTCAGGTGTCAGTTTTTGCGCCATGATGCGTTCTTTCTATCGGTACCTTGATTGCGCATATACGAGTTTTTGATCGCTTTTTATTACAATTATTCTGGATTTGATGCGACCAAAAATACGCAATTTTGCACTTTGGGATTTTTTTGCGCTGACGCCGTTTACCGTACGAGATCAGGAATGTGATTAACCCCTTAACGACATCGGGCGTACCCATACGCCCCCGTTGCCTGGGCTTTAACGCAAACGGGCGTATGGGTACGCCCGATGTTTCCCCGATCGCTGCGTGTTCACACACAGCGGTCGGGGAAGATGGCCTGCTATAAATCATAGCAGGCCATCTTAGCTTCACGGCACGGGGGGTGGTTAACACCCCCCGTGCTTACGATCGCAGCTATAGGCTGATCAATTCAGATCAGCCAATAGCGGCGATCGGAACCTTTCCGGGTCATCGGTGACCCGATGACCCGGAAAAAAATGGCGGTCGGTGCTGTCCGAGGACGGCACCGACCGCCATTACTGTAAAAAGTAATGGTGTCACCGTGCCACCGGCCCGATCGCCGTGAACGATCGGGCCGGTGGCACGGCGATCAGAGTCCCACAATATAGTAAATACCTGCCCTGGACCCCTCAGCTAGGTAGCCGAGGGGTCCAGAGCAGGTATTTGTACATTACTCACCTGTCCCGGGCTCCTGATCGGCGTCTTCCGGGTTCGCGGCATCCTCGTCTTCGTTCGGGTCTTCGGCTTCCTCCGTGACGTCACGTTCGGCTTCTCTCGGCTATTTTCGGCTCCAGGGTCGGCTTCTTCCGTATTTTGCGCTCTGCTGCCCTCTAGCGGCTGATATGTGTAATACACTTATCAGCAGCTACAGGGATGTTCAGAATGTAGAAAAAGTTTAGGTTTTTTTTTTCAAATTTTTTTTTTTCTATTTTCCGCACCCTATCGCCGCTGAGTGTTGATCAGCATCGCACGAAAGTGCGCTGCTAATCAGCAACTCCTCCTTTTTGGCGTAGGGTGTTTTTTTTCTATATTCTACTGCCACAGTCTGCTAATAAGTGCCGCACATAAGTGCGGCATTTATCAGCAACTCTTTTGTTGGCGTAGGTTTTTTTTTTTTATACTTACTGTAAAAAAACACGTAAAAAACACTACATTACACCACACTACATTGAATAAAGTTTGACACTACACCACTACATACCCCATATACCAATCCCCGTATAAAGATGGCCCCCAGGGTGTTTTCGGCGTCAGAGGGATACGTTATTATTACCTCCGACACCGAAACAGCCAGTGAGGATGAATGGGGGGACCCTTCTTTCCTCCATTCATCCTCATCATCCAGTGACGTGTCTGGGGGTAGCGTAGCGTACGCTGCCCCCCAGACACGTCTTTTCCGCCAGTACCGTCCCAATAAGAGATCACGGTATGGTGTGAAATTCTACACACTCTGTGAGCGTACCTCTGGGTACACTTACAGATTTTCTGGTACGTGCACACTGCGGAATGGCGAAGGATAACCCTTTGTGCATTCCGCAGCTGGCACCCACCGGCGGACTGATGCGGGCGCATGTCTCTACCCGTGTCATAGACTCCATTCTATGCACGGGCGGAATCCGTCGTCCATCCAAAGAATGAACACGTTGGACGGAGAGCGGAATCCGCCCGGGCATAGAATGGAGTCTATGACACGTGTGGAGACGTGCGCCTGCATCACTCCGCCGGTGGGTGCCAACTGCGGAATGCACGAAGGGTTATCTGTCGCGATTCCGCAGTGTGCACGTACCCTTAGAGTGTATGTAGGAAGGGACACCGGAATCCAGCCCCCAGATGCCCCCCCCCCCCCCCCATCCTCGGAGTTAGTGGGAAGATCGTCCGGGAACTGATCTTCCCACTGCTGGATAAAGGTTACCACCACCTGTACAGGGATGACTTTTATACCAGCACCCCCTCTTCCGGTCCCTCGCTGCCCGAGCTACTGTAGCTTGTGGCACGATCCGAAAATATCAGAACCAGTAATAGAGCCCTAATATTTAGCAGCCATGGAGCGGACCCTGCGCTTCTGGATATGAAGGACCCCTTATCGCACCAGGACAACATTTTCCAGGTGACGTCCCCCACACTGGAAATCAGGAGACCCCAGAAGAAGTGCAGAGTGTGGTGTAACAGGGGGATCAGGAAGGACACCATTTTCCAGTGTGACGCCTGTCCTGATCACCCCGGCCTCTGCATACTGGATCGCTCCAAGGCGCACCACACGTCACTGGGGTTCTACATTGTCTAAATTCTGTCCCTTATTCCTATTTCAGGGGTCATGTTGATCCAGGGATTATTCTGATCGCCATTATGGAGTCAGGAAGGAATTTTTCCCCTGTGATGAGGCTACTGTCGTCTGCCTTACGAGGGTTTTTTTTTGCCTTCCTCTGGATCAACACAGGTTGAATTTGATGGACACCTGTCATTTCCAACCTTATAAACCAATAATTGGCCCAATACCCCCAAATAAATTAGAATTGTCCCTTTTCTCCAGCTAAGTAGGTATGGCTGCCATTCCCATTAGAGGATGCCATGATGCAATTACAAAGCCTCTGTGCGGCCAGGACAGTAGAAACCCCCCACAAGTGACCCCATTCTGGAAACTACACCCCATAAGGAATCTAAGAAGGGGGGCAGCGGGGATATGGCCCCCTGGTGACGGCCACATTTGGGACGTGAAAATGAAAAAAATTGTATTTTTTATTTTCTCGGCACATGTTCTACGTAAGTGCCCGTCACCAGTGGGGTCCATATGCTCACTGCACCCCTTGTTAGATTCCTTATGGGGTGTAGTTTCCAGAATGGGGTCACTTGTCGGGGGTTTCTACTGTCCTGGCAGCACAGGAGCTTTGTAATTGCGACATGGCCTCCATCCTCCATTCCAGCCTCTAAATGGCGCTCTGTCCCTTTGGTGACTTGCCCTGTGCCCATATGGCACATTATGTCCACATGTGGGGTATTTTCGTACTCAGGGGACACTACCCTACACGTTTTGTGTTCATTTTCTTTTTTAACCCCTTGTGGAAATGGAAAAAAATCAAGGCTAGACCAACATTTAGTGTAATTTTTGTAAAATTTTTACTCTAAATGATTAATCTTGTCATGTTTTTTCATTTTCACAAGGGGTTAAAAGATAAAAAAAAAAACATTTAATGTGTAGCGCAATTTCCCCTGAGTACGGAAATACCCCACATGTGGACATAAAGCGCCATTCGGGTGCAGGGTAAGCCTCCGAAGGGAAGAAGCGCCATTTGGTTTTTGAAGGCTGGATTTGGATGGAATGGATTTCGAGGGGCCATGTTGCATTCAAAAGGCCCCTGTGTTGCCAAGACAGTTGAAACCCCCCACAAGTGACCCCATTATGGAAACTACACCCCTCAAGGAATGTAACAAGGGGTGTAGTGAGCATATGGACCCCACTGGTAACGGACACAAATGTGGAACAATGTGGCGTGAAAATGAAATATTACATTTTTTACACTATAATGTTGGTTTAGCCTTAAATTTATCATTTTCACAAGGGGTTAAAAGAGGAGAAAAAAAACAAAATGTGTAGCGCAATTTCCCCCGAGTCCGTAAATACCCCACATGTGGACATAAAGCGCCATGTGGGCGCAGGGCAAGCCTCCGAAGGGAAGGAGCGCCATTTGGATTTTGGAGGTTGGATTTGGCTAGAATGGATGATGAACGCCATGTCGCATTTACAGAGCCCTCGTGCTGCCAAAACACTGGAAACCCCCCACAAGTGACCCGATTCTGGAAACTGCACCCCTCAAGGAATCTAACAAGGGGTGCAGTGAGGATATGGACCCCTTGATGACGGGCACATTTGTGCCATGAAAGTGAAAAAATGAAATTTTTCCCTTTCACGTCACATTGTTCCACATTTGTGCCCGTCACCAGTGGGGTCCATATGCTCACTGTGCCCCTTGTTAGATTCCCTGAGGGGTGTAGTTTCCAGAATGGAATCACTTGTGGGGGTTTCCAGTGTCTTGGCAGCACGGGGGCTCTGTAAATGCGACATGGCCCTTGAAATCCTTTTCAGTGAAATTCAGCTTCCAAAAGCCAATTGGCGCTCCTTCCCTTTGGAGGCTCGTCCTGCGCCCCCTTGGCACTTTATGTCCACATGTGGGGTATTTCTGTACTCGGGAGAAACTGCGCTACACATTTTTTGTCTTTTTTTGCCTCTTATCCCTTTAAGAAAATGAAAAATTGAAGGCTAGAACAACGTTTTAGTGTAAAAAATAAATTTTTCTTTTTTCACGCCATATTGTTCGGAAAATCTTGTAATATTGGATTACAATAAAATCTCTGCACAGAAAATTAAAATTTTCAAATTTCTTACACACTTAGCTTTTATTTCTGTGACTCCCCTAAAGGGTTAAAACACTTTCTGGATATGCTTTTGCAGAGTGTGGGGGTGCAGTTTCTGAAATGGGGTGCTTCGTGGGGCTTTCTAACACACAGTCCCCTCAAATACACTTTAAACCTGAACAGGTCCCTAAAAATATCTGATTTTGAAATTTTACAGAAAATTTGGAAATTTGCTGCTAATGTTTTAAGCTTCCTATTGTCTAAAAAAAATTAAAGATTGTTTAATAAATGGCGCCAACATAAAGTAGACATGTTGCTAATGCTATTTAATATATAATTTATGTGGTATAACCACTTTCTGTATACGCAAAAAAGTTTCAAAGTTGGAAAAATGCAGTTTTTCACATTTTTTCACATTATTTGGGTTTTTTTCATAAAGATTTGTTATGAGTATCGACTCCAATTTACCAGAAATGTGAAGTACAATATGTCACGAGAAAACAATCTCAGAATCAGCCGGATAGGTAAAAGCATCCCGAAGTTATTAATGACTAAAGTGACACTGGTCATATTCATAAAATTTGTCTCTGTCATTAAGGCCATTTCAGGCTCGGTCCTTAAGGGGTTAATAGTTCGGGCGATTACGCACGCGGCGATAGCAAATATGTTTGTTTATTTATTTATTTTTATTTATAAAATGGGGAAAGGGGGGAGGGGATTTTGTGTTATTAAAAATACATTTTTCTTTTACTTTACACATATACTAGAAGCCACCCCCCCGGGGTTAGGGTTATTTCCCCCCCCCCCCCCCCCCCCCGGGGTTAGGGTTATTTCCCCCCCCCCCGGGGTTAGGGTTATTTCCCCCCCCCCCCCCCCGGGGTTAGGGTTATTTCCCCCCCCCCCCCCCCGGGGTTAGGGTTATTCCCCCCCCCGGGGTTAGGGTTATTCCCCCCCGCCCCCCACGGTTAGGGTTATTTCCCCCCCCCCCCGGGGTTAGGGTTATTCCCACCCCCCACCCCCCCGGGGTTAGGGTTATTCCGGCTCCTCCATAACTGGCCGCTCACACCCCGGGGGGTTATCACACTCCGGCTCCTCCATAACTGGCCGCTCACACCCGGGGGGTTATTATCACACTCCGGCTCCTCCATAACTGGCCGGTCACACCCGGGGGGTTATTATCACACTCCGGCTCCTCCATAACTGGCCGCTCACACCCCAGGGGGTTATTATCACACTCCTCCTCCTCCATAACTGGCCGCTCACACCCCGGGGGGTTATTATCACACTCCGGCTCCTCCATAACTGGCCGCTCACACCCCAGGGGGTTATTATCACACTCCGGCTTCTCCATAACTGGCCGCTCACACCCCGGGGGGTTATCACACTCCGGCTCCTCCATAACTGGCCGCTCACACCCCGGGGGGTTATCACACTCCGGCTCCTCCATAACTGGCCGCTCACACCCCGGGGGGTTATTATCACACTCCGGCTCCTCCATAACTGGCCGCTCACACCCCGGGGGGTTATCACACTCCTCCTCCTCCATAACTGGCCGCTCACACCCCGGGGGGTTATTATCACACTCCGGCTCCTCCATAACTGGCCGCTCACACCCCGGGGGTTATTATCACACTCCGGCTCCTCCATAACTGGCCGCTCACACCCCGGGGAATTATTATCACACTCCGGCTCCTCCATAACTGGCCGCTCACACCCCGGGGGGTTATTATCACACTCCGGCTCCTCCATAACTGGCCGCTCACACCCCGGGGGTTATTATCACACTCCGGCTCCTCCATAACTGGCCGCTCACACCCCGGGGGTTATTATCACACTCCGGCTCCTCCATAACTGGCCGCTCACACCCCGGGGGTTATTATCACACTCCGGCTCCTCCATAACTGGCCGCTCACACCCCAGGGAGTTATTATCACACTCCGGCTCCTCCATAACTGGCCGCTCACACCCCGGGGAGTTATTATCCCACTCCGGCTCCTCCATAACTGGCCGCTCACACCCCGGGGAGTTATTATCCCACTCCGGCTCCTCCATAACTGGCCGCTCGCACCCCGGGGAGTTATCACACTCCGGCTCCTCCATAACTGGCCGCTCGCCAGAGAGTTATTATCACACTGGAGTACAGGAGTGCGGGCTCAGCAGCTTCCGTGTAAAGTCCTACATGATCCTGGGGTGACTTCTGAGGGAATAAGGAAAGATATAAAGCAGCTTCTCCTGTGTGTGCGCTATGGCTGCAGCAGACTGTGTGTATTTTTCACTGTTGCCCAGAATACCCCTTTAATGTCTGCCCCTCTCTCTCTCACACAGCCTGCTGCAGCCATAGCACGTACGTACACACACAGCTGCAGCCATAGCACGTACGTACACACACAGCTGCAGCCATAGCACACTGAAGAGAAGCACACAATATTCTCCCACAGAAAAACACCACACTAAGGACAGAGGTTACAGTTACATTACTTATGTCTTTTCCTCCTCCTCTATATTACACAGGATATCTCCATATTACACTGCTGCTCATATACAGTCATCCAGCATCCAGGAAGAGACCAGCACAGATCTCCCCCCACACAATGGACTCTTCCAGCTCAGAAACCAACTGCCAAATAGTGACCGACCACATCTCGCCGACCCCCCTTATCTAATAGGGCCAGTGCTTTATTACGGATATATGGAGGAAATGCTTCACTCTGCAACTAAATGTATGTGAGAAAGCTTCTTAGATTGATAGAACATAAAATATATTAAAGGAGAAGTCCGGCAAAATTGTATTGTACTGCTCTCCAAAAGTTAAAGAAATCACCAATAGACACTTTTTATGGGAAATGCTTATAAAGTGTTTTTTTCCCTGCACTTACTACTGCATAACATGGTGATGTCACTTCCTGGATAACATGGTGATGTCACTTCCTGGATAACATGGTGATGTCACTTCCTGGATAACATGGTGATGTCACTTCCTGGATAAAACGACCCGACTCCCAGAGCTGTGCGGGCTGTGGCTGCTGGAGAGGATGATGGCAGGGGGATGCTCAGTGTCCCTCCAGTGCCCTGTGTCCCTCAGTGTCCCCCTTACCATCATCCTCTCGAGCAGCCACAGCCCTCGCGGCTCTGGGAGTCGGGTCGTTTTATCCAGGAAGTGACATCACCATGTTATCCAGGAAGTGACATCACCATGTTATCCAGGAAGTGACATCACCATGTTATCCAGGAAGTGACATCACCATGTTATCCAGGAAGTGAAGCCTTAATACAGTAAGATGCAGGGAAAAAAGCGCTTTATAAGCATTTCCCATAATAAGTGTCCATTGGTGATTTGTATAACTTTTGGGAGGCAATACAATACTTTAATATATAATATATAATAAATTTTGCCGGACTTCTTTAATAAGGAACATTTATAAAATTCAATAACATTTTCAGACTCCAACCAAAACTAGCTCCCACTTGTAGAGGACCTGGTTTGTAAGAAGAGTGGATTGGCTTCCCACAGTCGAATGACAACCCAAGATGAGTGACCAGCACACCCAGGAGGGGGATTATCTGGGAGTTAGCTGTATCCCAGGGGCACCACATGGTCGTGGCTGCAACTTCTGGACACACAAGCTGAGCTCGGTCCAATACTTTGGGGGAGATTTATCAAAGGGTGTAAAATTTAGACTGGTGCAAACTGCCCACAGCAACCAATCACAGCTCAGCTTTAGGCAGTGCTGAAAGGAAAGAGGAGCTGTGATTGGTTGCTGTGGGCAGTTTGCACCAGTCTAAATTTTACACCCTTTGATAAATCTCCCCCTTAGAGGCATGACCACAATAGCTCAGAATATTCACTTCTTGGACTCTAATGCAGGGATGGGGAACCTCCGGTCCTCCAGCTGTTGCAAAACTATAGTTTTCATCATGCCTGGACAGCCAAAGGCTGGTGTGTGAAGGTTCCCCATCCCTAATAGAGATTACAAAATATATGGGGGCCTGTGGGAGAGGTGATGTCCATGTATATGACATGTGTAACAATGTAAGTTTAGAAACACTGAACAAAGAAGTCATTTTGGTCTGTCTGACCACAAGTACAATAATCTGATCCTAATCGACTGTCAAAAAGCAACTACTGCATTGTGCAGGGGTGGTAACGCGTGTTGGACCCCTAAGGACTGCCTTGTAGTGAGCATAGAGTAGTGCCTGTACCTGGGACGTACCTCAGTGATCATCTTACAGCTTTTACATGGTCCAATCTGACTGAATAGCTGGAGGATGAGGACTTCTGTGACGTCTCTGGAGAGGTTTCCCACATACCTGTAAATAGGAAGGGACAATGTCACACGGAGGATACAATGTGTGTCACTTCTATCCTGAAGATACTGGGGACACAGTGACACCCAACAGGTTGGTGCTCCACGTATGAACATACCGTATTGTCCAGGATATATAAGATAACTGGGCGTATAAAACGACCCCCGACTTAAGAAGATTTTCAGGGGTTCAGCTTATATGCTGGAAAATGTTAACCCCTGTATGACCACAGAAGAGTTTACCAGCTGCAGCCCTGCTGCGGTGAGGCAGGAGTTAACTGAAGTAGGAGGCAAGAATCCCCCCACTGCCCGACTCCCCCCTATTGAATAAAAAAATCCAAGTCACCTGTCACCTGTTCCTGGCAGCCATGCGTCTCCTATCATATTCGCGGCGCAGGCATCGTGATGCAGAGACACTGCCTGCACGGGAAATCCTCGAAGCTCTCCCGGCAGACGAGCGTCTCCAAGCTTCTCCAATGAGGCACTCAGCTGCCGGGAGAGCTTCGGGGAAACGGCTGAGGCTTTGCGGACTTCCGGCGCAGCATCTCTGCATCATGCTGCCTGCGCCAGGAACATGACAGGAGACGCGCACCTGTCGGGAACGGGTGACAAGTGAGTTGAATCGTCCATTTTAGTTTGTTAGTAAGTTTTTCATCACAAAAACCATAACAGACATTTCCATGTAGTGCGGTAAGGACCTTTTTACAATAACGGCATATTAGTAAGTAGGTGAGAAAAAAAGAGAAATGAAACGCTCAGCAGGAACCACTACCATGAAAACTTTGGGAAGGCAACCAAACAAACAATAGGTTCCTGTCAGGAAGGATAACCTAACCTATTGTCCGTGCTAGTATCTGCCATCTAGGTCTGATGGAACCAACCATAGATATAACTAAAGGCCCTATTCCACGGGTCGTTTAGAGGAGCAATATCGTTCGTATTCGGCCGATATCGGCCGCTACGAACGATATTCGTCCCGTGGAATAGAGTGCAACGATCAGCCGACATCGTTCATGTCGGCTGATCGTTGCAGTCGCTTGTTTTTCAACATGTTGAAAAACAAGCGACTGATATAGCAGCGATCTGCTGCCGTCGCTCCGTTGAATAGGAGCATCGGCAGCAGGCACTGCTATATCCTATGGGCTGCCCGGACGATCAGCGATCCCCCGGGCAGCCCCCCCCCCCCCAGCAGCTCCCCGCCGCCCCTCCCGCACTCACCCGCTCGCTGACGCCGCGTTGAATAGCGGCGGCAGCAAGCGGGGAACGAGGAGCAAACGAGCGCTAATTTGCTCCTCCAAACGACTCGTGGAATAGGGGCGTAAGGAAGAGGAAAAAAACCTGGCCGAGGCACAACTCTCCACACGCCTAAATGGGGAAAACCCAACATGCAGCCTTCCTGCGAACCCACGGCGGGGTCATAGCGAGATATAGACCTCCTCTCCCAAAAGCAAGCAGCTATTTCAGACGTCTACTAGCATCTGATTCAGACAAAGTTCCGGTCCGGAAACGTGTTATGGTTAGTATCATAAGGTTTTATTGTAAATAAATAAAATAAATAAGATTTTTACACCTAACTAATCTGGAGTAGCCGCACCTGAAATTCCATCCTCACTATAGAGGACGGCTCTGCTGTATAACATATGGGGGGGGGTCACCTCACTATAGAGGACGGCTCTGCTGTATAACATATGGGGGGGGGGTCACCTCACTATAGAGGACGGCTCTGCTGTATAACATATTGGGGGGGGGGGGGGGTCTCCTCCCTATAGATCACGGCGCTGCTGTATAACATATGGGGGGGGGGGGGTCTCCTCCCTATAGATCACGGCTCTGCTGTATAACATATGGGGGGGGGGGGGGGGTCACCTAGGGCTGGGCGATATTGGCCTAAATCAATATCGCGGTTTATCGCACATGTAGCCGCGGTAACGATAATTGAACGATAATTATGACACACCCCTTTTTGCAAACCACACCCACTTGCCGTGCCAAACTGGCGATATTTTGATTCAAAAAAAGTTAAAAAGAACTCACTGAGCAGCAACCCATGGTTAGTCTATTATCATTATTATTATTTGTCATTATTAGGGGGTCTCAGCAGAGACCTGGACATGTGTATATACAGGTATACACCCTCTACAGGGTATACACAGGTCACAAAGGGATGGGGGTGTATGACTATACGGGGACGGCGGACGGGGGTGTATGACTATACGGGGACGGCGGACGGGGGTGTATGACTATACGGGGACGGCGGACGGGGGTGTATGACTATACGGGGACGGCGGACGGGGGTGTATGACTATACGGGGACGGCGGACGGGGGTGTATGACTATACGGGGACGGCGGACGGGGGTGTATGACTATACGGGGACGGCGGGGGGGGGGGGCCCAAGGGTGTATGACTATACGGGGGGGGGGGGGGGGGGGGCCCAAGGGTGTATGACTATACGGGGGGGGAGGGGGGGGGGCCCAAGGGTGTATGACTATACGGGGGGGGAGGGGGGGGGCCCAAGGGTGTATGACTATACGGGGGGGGGAGGGGGGGGGCCCAAGGGTGTATGACTATACGGGGGGGCAGATAGGGGTGTATGACTATACGGGGGGGCAGATAGGGGTGTATGACTATACGGGGGGGCAGATAGGGGTGTATGACTATACGGGGGGGCAGATAGGGGTGTATGACTATACGGGGGGGCAGATAGGGGTGTATGACTATACGGGGGGGCAGATAGGGGTGTATGACTATACGGGGGGGCAGATAGGGGTGTATGACTATACGGGGGGGCAGATAGGGGTGTATGACTATACGGGGGGGCAGATAGGGGTGTATGACTATACGGGGGGGCAGATAGGGGTGTATGACTATACGGGGGGGCAGATAGGGGTGTATGACTATACGGGGGGGCAGATAGGGGTGTATGACTATACGGGGGGGCAGATAGGGGTGTATGACTATACGGGGGGGCAGATAGGGGTGTATGACTATACGGGGGGGCAGATAGGGGTGTATGACTATACGGGGGGGCAGATAGGGGTGTATGACTATACGGGGGGGCAGATAGGGGTGTATGACTATACGGGGGGGCAGATAGGGGTGTATGACTATACGGGGGGGCAGATAGGGGTGTATGACTATACGGGGGGGCAGATAGGGGTGTATGACTATACGGGGGGCAGATAGGGGTGTATGACTATACGGGGGGGCAGATAGGGGTGTATGACTATACGGGGGGGCAGATAGGGGTGTATGACTATACGGGGGGCAGATAGGGGTGTATGACTATACGGGGGGGCAGATAGGGGTGTATGACTATACGGGGGGGCAGATAGGGGTGTATGACTATACGGGGGGGCAGATAGGGGTGTATGACTATACGGGGGGGCAGATAGGGGTGTATGACTATACGGGGGGGCAGATAGGGGTGTATGACTATACGGGGGGCAGATAGGGGTGTATGACTATACAGGGGGCAGATAGGGGTGTATGACTATACGGGGGGCAGATAGGGGTGTATGACTATACGGGGGGGCAGATAGGGGTGTATGACTATACGGGGGGGCAGATAGGGGTGTATGACTATACGGGGGGCAGATAGGGGTGTATGACTATACGGGGGGGCAGATAGGGGTGTATGACTATACGGGGGGGGGCAGATAGGGGTGTATGACTATACGGGGGGGCAGATAGGGGTGTATGACTATACGGGGGGGCAGATAGGGGTGTATGACTATACAGGGGGGCAGATAGGGGTGTATGACTATACATAGGGGGGCGGACAGGGGTGTATGACTATACATAGGGGGGCGGACAGGGGTGTATGATTATACGGGGGCGGACAGGGGTGTATGACTATCTGGGGGTGGCGGACAGGGGTGTATGACTAAACAGGGGGGCGGACAGGGGTGTATGACTATACATAGGGGAGCGGATAGGGGCGTATGACTAAACGGGGGCGGACAGGGGTGTATAACTAAACAGGGGGGGGGCGCGGATAGGGGGGTATGACTATACGGAGGGGTGAAAAGGGGCGTGTAACTTTACAGGGGGCACATAAGGATGGCAGGCGGGTAGGAGAATATTATACAGGGAGGTGCATTCTGGTACCTGTAGTCCCCTCAGTAACAATACAGGGCTGTAACATAGGAGGAATGGATGTGCTGCAGCAGGCAGGATACCACACACAGCTATAAGTTATCCTGCCTGCTGCAGCCCATTATTCCTCCTATGTTACAGCCCTGTATTGTTACTGAGGGGACTACAGGTACAGCTGCTCCTCCAGCTATGACATGTCGGCGTCACTGCACACACAGCACAATAACATGTGCAGGAACGCCGGTATCAGAGCGGGGGGTGGAGGAGCAGCAGGGCCCAGGTGACAATGCCGCCCCAACCCGCCCCCCGCCCGTCTGAGCGCCCTCACCCCCACCCGTCCGGTCCCAGGCCCCGTCCCGCCGCACCTGTCCATCCATGCGCCCACCCGTCAAGTCCGGCGTCCCTGCACACACAGCACATTGACATGTGCAGCGCTCGCCGGCCGGGGGGGGGGGGGGCTCGGACGGGACGGGTGCCGGGGAGGGCAATGTCAATGTGCTGTGTGTGCAGGGACGCCGGACGGGACCGGACTTGACGGGTGGGCGCATGGATGGACAGGTACGGCGGGACGGGGCCTGGGACTGGACGGGTGAGGGTGCTCAGACGGGCGGGGGGCGGGTCGGACGGCATTGTCACCTGGGCCCTGCTGCTGCTCCTCCACCTCCCGCTCTGATGCCGGTGTCCCTGTGTGCAGAGACGCCGGCATGTCAGTGGTGGAGGAGCAGCAGAAAAAAATACAAAAATACCGCAGATACTGTCCTGGCTAAGTTGAGGTCGGTTAACCGACGCCAGTGATGGTATCGGTATTTTTGCGGTATACCGCCCAGCCCTAGGGTCACCTCACTATAGAGGACGGCTCTGCTGTATAACATATGGGGGGGGGGGGGGGGTCACCTCACTATAGAGCACGGCTCTGCTGTATAACATATGGGGGGGGGGGGGGGTCACCTCACTATAGAGGACGGCTCTTCTGTATAACATATGGGGGGGGGGGGTCACCTCACAATAGAGGACGGCTCTGCTGTATAACATATGGGGGGGGGTCACCTCACTATAGAGGACGGCTCTGCTGTATAACATATGGGGGGGGGGGGGGTCACCTCACAATAGAGGACGGCTCTGCTGTATAACATATGGGGGGGGGGGTTACCTCGCTATAGAGGACGGCTCTGCTGTATAACATATGGGGGGGTGGGTCACCTCACTATAGAGGACGGCTCTGCTGTATAACATATGGGGGGGGGGGGGTTCATCTCACTATAGAGGACTGCTCTGCTGTATAACATATGGGGGGGGTCACCTCACTATAGAGCACGGCTCTGCTGTATAACATATGGGGGGGGGGGGTCTCCTCACAGGACGGCTCTGCTGTATAACATATGGGGGGGGGGGGTCACCTCACTGGACGGCACTGCTGTATAACATATGGGGGGGGGGGTCACCTCACTATAGAGGACGGCTCTGCTGTATAACATATGGGGGGGGGGTCACCTCACTGGACGGCTCTGCTGTATAACATATGGGGGGGGTCACCTCACTGGACGGCTCTGCTGTATAACATATGGGGGGGGGTCTCCTCACTATAGAGGACGACTCTGCTGTATAACATATGGGGGAGGGGGGGTCACCTCACTGGACGGCTCTGCTGTATAACATATGGGGGGGGAGGTCACCTCACTGGACGGCTCTGCTGTATAACATATGGGGGGGGTCACCTCACTGGACGGCTCTGCTGTATATAACATATGGGGGGGGGGGGGGGGGGTCTCCTCACTATACAGGACGGCTCTGCTGTATAACATATGGGGGGGGGGTCTCCTCACTGGACGGCTCTGCTGTATAACATATGGGGGGGTCACCTCACTGGACGGCTCTGCTGTATAACATATGGGGGGTCTCCTCACTATACAGGACGGCTCTGCTGTATAACATATGGGGGGGGGTCTCCTCACTATACTGGACGGCTCCGCTGTATAACATATGGGGGGGGGGGTCTCCTCACAGGACGGCTCTGCTGTATAACATGGGGGGGGGGTCTCCTCACAGGACGGCTCTGCTGTATAACATATGGGGGGGGGTCTCCTCACTGGACGGCTCTGCTGTATAACATATGGGGGGGGGGGTCTCCTCACAGGACGGCTCTGCTGTATAACATGGGGGGGGGTCTCCTCACAGGACGGCTCTGCTGTATAACATATGGGGGGGGGGGGGTGTCTCCTCACAGGACGGCTCTGCTGTATAACATATGGGGGGGGGGGGGTCTCCTCACAGGACGGCACTGCTGTATAACATATGGGGGGGGTGTCACCTCACAGGACGGCACTGCTGTATAACATATGGGGGGGGGGTCACCTCACAGGACGGCTCTGCTGTATAACATATGGGGGGGGGTCTCCTGACTATAGAGGACTGCTCTGACCGACGCCAGTGATGGTATCGGTATTTTTGCGGTATACTGCCCAGCCCTAGGGTCACCTCACTATAGAGGACGGCTCTGCTGTATAACATATGGGGGGGGGGGGGGTGTCACCTCACTATAGAGCACGGCTCTGCTGTATAACATATGGGGGGG
Source organism: Dendropsophus ebraccatus (assembly GCF_027789765.1). Lineage (NCBI taxonomy): Eukaryota > Metazoa > Chordata > Amphibia > Anura > Hylidae > Dendropsophus > Dendropsophus ebraccatus. Next base: position 171,555,801 of record NC_091457.1, read on the forward strand.
GGGTCACCTCACAATAGAGGACGGCTCTGCTGTATAACATATGGGGGGGGGGGGTCACCTCACTATAAAGGACGGCTCTGCTGTATAACATATGGGGGGGGGGGGGTCTCCTCACTGGACGGCTCTGCTGTATAACATATGGGGGGGGTCACCTCACTGGACGGCTCTGCTGTATAACATATGGGGGGGTCTCCTCACTGGACGGCTCTACTGTGTAACATATGGGGGGGGGGCGGTCTCCTCACAGGACGGCTCTGCTGTATAACATATGGGGGGGGTCTCCTCACAGGATGGCTCTGCTGTATAAGATATGGGGGGGGGGGGGTCACCTCACAGGACGGCTCTGCTGTATAACATATGGGGGGGTCACCTCACAGGACGGCTCTGCTGTATAACATATGGGGGGGGGGGTTACGTCACAAGACGGCTCTGCTGTATAACATATGGGGGGGGGTTACGTCACAAGACGGCTCTGCTGTATAACATATGGGGGGGGTCTCCTCACAGGACGGCTCTGCTGTATAACATATGGGGGGGGGGTCACGTCACAGGACGGCTCTGCTGTATAACATATAGGGGGGGGTCTCTTCACAGGACGGCTCTGCTGTATAACATATGGGGGGGGGGGGGGGGGTCTCCTCACAGGACGGCTCTGCTGTATAACATATAGGGGGGGGGTCTCCTCACAGGACGGCTCTGCTGTATAACATGTAGGGGGGGGTCTCCTCACAGGACGGCTCTGCTGTATAACATATGGGGGGGGGGGGGGTCTCCTCACAGGACGGCTCTGCTGTATAACATATGGGGGGGTCTCCTCACAGGACGGCTCTGCTGTATAACATATGGGGGTCTCCTCACAGGACGGCTCTGCTGTATAACATATGGGGGGTGGGTCTCCTCACAGGACGGCTCTGCTGTATAACATATGGGGGGGTGGGTCTCCTCACAGGACGGCTCTGCTGTATAAACATATGGGGGGGGTGGGTCTCCTCACAGGACGGCTCTGCTGTATAACATATGGGGGGTCTCCTCACAGGACGGCTCTGCTGTATAACATATGGGGGGTCTCCTCACAGGACGGCTCTGCTGTATAACATATAGGGGGGGATCTCCTCACAGGACAGCTCTGCTGTATAACATATGGGGGGGGGGGGGGTCTCCTCACAGGACGGCTCTGCTGTATAACATATGGGGGGGGTTCTCCTCACAGGACGGCTCTGCTGTATAACATATGGGGGGGGTCTCCTCACAGGACGGCTCTGCTGTATAACATATGGGGGGGGTCTCCTCACAGGACGGCTCTGCTGTATAACATATGGTGGGGGGTCTCCTCACAGGACGGCTCTGCTGTATAACATATGGGGGGAGGGTCTCCTCACAGGAAGGCTCTGCTGTATAACATATGGGGGGGGGGGTCACCTCACAGGACGGCTCTGCTGTATAACATATGGGGGGGTCTCCTCACAGGACGGCTCTGCTGTATAACATATGGGGGGGGGGGTCTCCTCACAGGACGGCTCTGCTGTATAACATATAGGGGGGTCTCCTCACAGGACGGCTCTGCTGTATAACATATATGGGGGTCTCCTCACTGGACGGCTCTGCTGTAACATATGGGGGGGGGGTCTCCTCACAGGACGGCTCAGCTGTATAACATATAGGGGGGTCTCCTCACAGGACGGCTCTGCTGTATAACATATGGGGAGAGGGGTCTCCTCACAGGACGGCTCTGCTGTATAACATATAGGGGGGTCTCCTCACAGGACGGCTCTGCTGTATAACATATGGGGGGGTCTCCTCACAGGACGGCTCTGCTGTATAACATATAGGGGGGGGGGGATCTCCTCACAGGACAGCTCTGCTGTATAACATATGGGGGGGGGGGTCTCCTCACATGACGGCTCTGCTGTATAACATATGGGGGGGGGGGGTCTCCTCACAGGACGGCTCTGCTGTATAACATATGGGGGGGGGTCTCCTCACAGGACGGCTCTGCTGTATAACATATGGGGGGGTCTCCTCACAGGACGGCTCTGCTGTATAACATATGGGGGGGTCTCCTCACAGGACGGCTCTGCTGTATAACATATGGGGGGTCTCCTCACAGGACGGCTCTGCTGTATAACATATGGGGGTCTCCTCACAGGACGGCTCTGCTGTATAACATATGGGGGGGTCTCCTCACAGAACGGCTCTGCTGTATAACATATGGGGGGTCTCCTCACAGGACGGCTCTGCTGTATAACATATGGGGGGGGGGGGTCTCCTCACAGGACGGCTCTGCTGTATAACATATGGGGGGGGGGGTCACCTCACAGGACGGCTCTGCTGTATAACATATGGGGGGGGTCTCCTCACAGGACGGCCTCTGCTGTATAACATATGGGGGGGTCTCCTCACAGGACGGCTCTGCTGTATAACATATGGGGGGGGGGGTCTCCTCACAGGACGGCTCTGCCTGTAAAACATATGGGGGGGGGGTCTCCTCACAGGACGGCTCTGCTGTATAACATATGGGGGGGGGTCTCCTCACAGGACGGCTCTGCTGTATAACATATGGGGGGGGTCTCCTCACAGGACGGCTCTGCTGTATAACATATGGGGGGGTCTCCTCACAGGACGGCTCTGCTGTATAACATATGGGGGGGGGGTCTCCTCACAGGACGGCTCTGCTGTATAACATATGGGGGGGGGTCACCTCACAGGACGGCTCTGCTGTATAACATATGGGGGGGTCTCCTCACAGGACGGCTCTGCTGTATAACATATGGGGGGGGGGTCTCCTCACAGGACGGCTCTGCTGTATAACATATAGGGGGGGTCTCCTCACTGGACAGCTCTGCTGTATAACATATGGGGGGTCTCCTCACTGGACAGCTCTGCTGTATAACATATGGGGGGGGGGGATCTCCTCACAGGACACCTCTGCTGTATAACATATGGGGGGGGGGGTCTCCTCACAGGACACCTCTGCTGTATAACATATGGGGGGGGGGGTCTCCTCACAGGACGGCTCTGCTGTATAACATATGGGGGGGGGGGGGTCTCCTCACAGGACGGCTCTGCTGTATAACATATGGGGGGGGGTCTCCTCACAGGACAGCTCTGCTGTATAACATATGGGGGGGGGGTCTCCTCACAGGACGGCTCTGCTGTATAACATATGGGGGGGGGGGTCTCCTCACAGGACGGCTCTGCTGTATAACATATGGGGGGGGTCTCCTCACAGGAAGGCTCTGCTGTATAACATATGGGGGGGGTCACCTTACAGGACGGCTCTGCTGTATAACATATGGGGGGGTCTCCTCACAGGACGGCTCTGCTGTATAACATATGGGGGGGTCTCCTCACAGGACGGCACTGCTGTATAACATATGGGGGGGGGTCTCCTCACTGGACGGCTCTGCTGTATAACATATGGGGGGTCTCCTCACAGGACGGCTCTGCTGTATAACATATGGGGGGTCTCCTCGCTGGACGGCTCTGCTGTATAACATATGGGGGGGTCTCCTCACAGGACGGCTCTGCTGTATAACATATGGGGGGGTCTCCTCACAGGACGGCTCTGCTGTATAACATATGGGGGGTCTCCTCACAGGACGGCTCTGCTGTATAACATATGGGGGGTCTCTTCACTGGACGGCTCTGCTGTATAACATATGGGGGGGTCTCCTCACAGGACGGCTCTGCTGTATAACATATAGGGGGGGGGATCTCCTCACAGGACAGCTCTGCTGTATAACATATGGGGGGGTCTCCTCACAGGACGGCTCTGCTGTATAACATATAGGGGGGGATCTCCTCACAGGACAGCTCTGCTGTATAACATATGGGGGGGGGGGGGGGTCTCCCTCACAGGACGGCTCTGCTGTATAACATATGGGGGGGGGGGTCTCCTCACAGGACGGCTCTGCTGTATAACATATGGGGGGGGGTCTCCTCACAGGACGGCTCTGCTGTATAACATATGGGGGGGGGTCTCCTCACAGGACGGCTCTGCTGTATAACATAGGGGGGGGGGTCTCCTCACAGGACGGCTCTGCTGTATAACATATGGGGGGGGGGGGGTCTCCTCACAGGACGGCTCTGCTGTATAACATATGGGGGGGTCACCTCACAGGACGGCTCTGCTGTATAACATATGGGGGGGGTCTCCTCACAGGACGGCTCTGCTGTATAACATATGGGGGGGGGGTCTCCTCACAGGACGACTCTGCTGTATAACATATGGGGGGGTCTCCTCACAGGACGGCTCTGCTGTATAAACATATGGGGGGGGGTCACGTCACAGGACGGCTCTGCTGTATAACATATAGGGGGGGGTCTCCTCACAGGACGGCTCTGCTGTATTACATATAGGGGGTCTCCTCACTGGACGGCTCTGCTGTATAACATATGGGGGGGTCTCCTCACAGGACGGCTCTGCTGTATAACATATGGGGGGGTCTCCTCACAGGACGGCTCTGCTGTATAACATATGGGGGGGGGGTCTCCTCACTGGACGGCTCTGCTGTATAACATATGGGGGGGGGGGGGATCTCCTCACAGGACGGCTCTGCTGTATAACATATGGGGGGGGGGGTCTCCTCACTGGACGGCTCTGCTGTATAACATATGGGGGGGGGGATCTCCTCACAGGACGGCTCTGCTGTATAACATATGGGGGGTCTCCTCACAGGACGGCTCTGCTGTATAACATATGGGGGGGCTCCTCACTGGACGGCTCTGCTGTATAACATATGGGGGGGGGTGTCTCCTCACAGGACGGCTCTGCTGTATAACATATGGGGGGTCTCCTCACAGGACGGCTCTGCTGTATAACATATGGGGGGGCTCCTCACTGGACGGCTCTGCTGTATAACATATGGGGGGGGGGGATCTCCTCACAGGACGGCTCTGCTGTATAACATATGGGGGGTTTCCTCACAGGACGGCTCTGCTGTATAACATATGGGGGGGCTCCTCACTGGACGGCTCTGCTGTATAACATATGGGGGGGGGGTGTCTCCTCACAGGACGGCTCTGCTGTATAACATATGGGGGGGGGGTCTCCTCACTGGACGGCTCTGCTGCATAACATATGGGGGGGGGTGTCTCCTCACAGGACGGCTCTGCTGCATAACATATGGGGGGGGGGTCTCCTCACAGGACGGCTCTGCTGTGTAACATGGGGGTGGGGGGGTCTCCTCACTGACGGCTCTGCTGTATAACATATGGGGGGGTCTCCTCACAGGACGGCTCTGCTGTATAACATATGGGGGGGGGGGTCTCCTCACAGGACGGCTCTGCTGTATAACATATGGGGGGGGGTCTCCTCACAGGACGGCTCTGCTGTATAACATATGGGGGGGGGGTGTCTCCTCACAGGACGGCTCTGCTGTATAACATATAGGGGGGGGTCTCCTCACAGGACGGCTCTGCTGTATAACATATAGGGGGGGTCTCCTCACAGGACGGCTCTGCTGTATAACATATGGGGGGGGGGGGTCTCCTCACAGGACGGCTCTGCTGTATAACATATGGGGGGGGTGTCTCCTCACAGGACGGCTCTGCTGTATAACATATGGGGGGTCTCCTCACAGGACGGCTCTGCTGTATAACATATGGGGGGTCTCCTCACAGGACGGCTCTGCTGTATAACATATGGGGGGTCTCCTCACAGGACGGCTCTGCTGTATAACATATGGGGGGTCTCCTCACAGGACGGCTCTGCTGTATAACATATGGGGGGGTCTCCTCACAGGACGGCTCTGCTGTATAACATATGGGGGGGGGTCTCCTCACTGGCGGAGATGGCCACTGGTCACATGACTGGTGATTTGACGGCACCGTACAGCAAGTAACACACAAGCCAAGAACAATCCGTCCCATCCTCCATATCTATAAGGCACTCAGGGGCCACACACATCACCTGACAGACGGCGGGGCCCAGCAGCTGCCATACTCACAGGGTCCGGGGCTGCCCATCATCGTCCATGGCTCCGGCTCCTGGAACAAGACTGTGCAGACAAGAGGGCGGCGGGGGCTGAGGACGGGACTCAGCGTCACCGGCGCGTTACCGGAGCCAGCGGAAAGCTTCCTATACCTCCGTCCAGTGCCCAGCAAAATGGCGGCCGCCAACATCAACCAGTCAGAGAGAAGCCGCTTACTGCGCAGGCGCCGCCCCCTCCGACGAGGCGCGCTCACGTTACGTCGTCCCTGGAGCATGCGCGTCCACGATACCTGCTTCATCCTACGTGTCAGAGAGGAGGCGGGAGCCGGTGGTGGCGGCTCAGGTCACGTGATGTGTCTGCGGCCTCTCCATGTTATTACCCCCCCGTGTGTCCTGCCTCCATGTTATTACCCCCCTGTGTGTCCTGCCTCCATATTACCCCCCCCCCCCCCGTGTGACCTGCCTCCATATTACCCCCCTGTGTGTCCTGCCTCCATGTTATTACCCCCCTGTGTGTCCTGCCTCCATGTTATTACCCCCCTGTGTGTCCTGCCTCCATGTTATTACCCCCCCGTGTGTCCTGCCTCCATATTACCCCCCTGTGTGTCCTGCCTCCATATTACCCCCCTGTGTGTCCTGCCTCCATATTACCCCCCCCGTGTGTCCTGCCTCCATATTACCCCCCTGTGTGTCCTGCCTCCATATTACCCCCCTGTGTGACCCGCCTCCATGTTATTACCCCCCTGTGTGTCCTGCCTCCATGTTATTACCCCCCTGTGTGTCCTGCCTCCATGTTATTACCCCCCCGTGTGTCCTGCCTCCATATTACCCCCCCGTGTGTCCTGCCTCCATATTATTACCCCCCTGTGTGTCCTGCCTCCATATCACAGACTGCTGGAGTGTATATACAGCACAGTAGTAGTACAGGCAGTGCACCACCATCTCCCATCCTGTATAAGACTGCTGGAGTGTATATACAGCACAGTAGTAGTACAGTCAGTGCACCGCCATCTCCATCCTGTATAAGACTGCTGGAGTGTATATACAGCACAGTAGTAGTACAGGCAGTGCACCACCATCTCCCATCCTGTATAAGACTGCTGGAGTGCATATACAGCACAGTAGTAGTACAGGCAGTGCACCGCCATCTCCATCCTGTATAAGACTGCTGGAGTGTATATACAGCACAGTAGTAGTACAGGCAGTGCACCGCCATCTCCCATCCTGTATAAGACTGCTGGAGTGCATATACAGCACAGTAGTAGTACAGACAGTGCACCGCCATCTCCCGTCCGTTACAGTGTTGGGGTGGGGGGGACTGTATACAGTAAAGTGACTACTGTACTATAATTGCTGGTTTTGTTGAATGTTTCTTGTGTATAATGTCCTGTAGAGCAGTACTTCTCATACTGTGAGGCGCCCCCTAGTTGTTGGTGAGGGAGTCTCACAGTCCTTTCCCTGCCTCCCCCCGCTGTCCCTGACGGTGATCGGGCAGCGAGAGGAGGCTATGTCACATAGCATCCTCCCGCTGCATCTGCCCGGAGGGGAGCCGCGCTCCCCGCGGACAGTTAACCCCATAAACGCCGCGGTCAATGCGACCGCAGCGTCTATGGGGGAGATTTGAGTTCCCCCGCCGATCGGGCGGCGGGAGGAGGCTGCAGAACGTTGTCTCCTCCCGCCGCCACATCTGATGTGTCCCCCGCCCCCCCCCCCCCCCCTCGTCCCCCGAAACCGGCGGATCACCGCTATTACCGTTATAGCGGCGATTCGACGGTAACGGGTATTACCGGCGCCGCTGATCGCTTTCATCTCCCCCCACCGTGAATCCACGGTGGGGGGGGAGATGAAAATGTATAAATCAGACCCCAGATCAGCCCCCCTAGTGCCCCGATCACTAACCCTCCCCTCCCCGGGCGGCCATCACATCCAAGATGGCCGCCCCCATCCCTGCGAACAAACAATGTTTGTTCGCAGGGATGGAAATGAATAAATGATCAAAGCCCCATGCTCTCCGCCACGGAGGTAGCGGAGAGCATGGGGCAGTGATCGGGGACCCCCCCGTGTGGTCCCGGAGCAGGCGATCAGCGGTATATACTATATACCGCTGATCGCCTGTTCCCAGTGCAAAAAAGCACTTTTTATCCCCTGTCACCATAAATCATTGGTGACAGGGGATAAAAAGTTTTAGTGTGTCGCCCCCCGTCACCCCCGCCCCCCCAAGTCGCCCCCCCACCCCCCTGTCACCCCCGTCCCCCAAGTCGCCCCCCACCCCCCCTGTCACCCCCGTCCCCCAGTCACCCCCCCCCCCCTTCCCCATATACTCGCCTGATCCTGGGAGCTCCTTCCTCTTCGGTGTCCTGGCTGGTTATGAAGTGCGCATGCGCTCCACAACCAGCCAACTCTGAAAATTTAAAGTGACAGAGACCAATTTGGTCTCTGTCACTGAACTATGATTACTGTGATAGAAAATATCACAGTAATCATAGTAATATAGTGAAAATGAATGTATAAAAGTACAAAAAGTGACAAACATACAAAAAAATAAAACACACACTTTTTATTAATAAAATTAAATAATAATTGCAGTTTACTCCCAAATTACCCCTAACACCCCCAGATTACCCGTCACCACCGCAGGTTGCCCATATCCGCCCCAGGTTGCCCGTAATCACCGCACGTTGCCCCTAACCACCGCACTTCGCCTCTAACCACCACACGTCGTCCCTAACCACCGCACGTCGCCCCTAACCACCGCACGTCGCCCCTAACCACCGCACGTCGCCCCTAACCACCACACGTCGCCCCTAACCACCGCACGTCGCCCCTAACCACCACACGTCGTCCCTAACCCCCACACGTCGTCCCTAACCCCCACACGTCGTCCCTAACCCCCGCACGTCGTCCCTAACCCCCGCACGTCGCCCCTAACCACCGCACGTCACCCCTAACCAGTGACCCCCTCCAGATGGTGCGTAATCAGCCCCGATTGCCCGTAACCCCCCAGGTGCACGTAACCACCGCACGTTACTTCTGACCACCGCACGTCGCCTCTGACCACCGCACGTTGCCTCTGACCAACGCACGTTGCCTCTGACCACCGCACGTTGCCTATAAACACCGCACGTTGCCTATAACCACCGCATGTTGCCTCTAACCACCCCAAATTGCCAGTGACCCTCTCCAGATTTTCCTAACGACCCCAAATTACAGGTACCCATCCCAGATTACCTATAAGCACTTCAGTTTATCCGTAACCACCCCACGTTGCCCGTTACCACCCCACGTTGCCCGTTACCACCCCACGTTGGCCGTAACCACCCCACGTTGCCCGTAACCACCGCAGGTTGCCCATAACCACCGCAGGTTGCCCATAACCACACCAGGTTGGCCGTGACCACCCCAGCTTGCCCGTGACCACCCCAGGTTGCCCGTGACCACCCTACATTACCTGTAATCTCATTTTTTATTGTATTTTAGTAACTGCGCTGTTCTAATATTACTAGCTGCGGTTTTGCTCCAGCAAATTGGCGCTCCTTCCCTTCTGAGCCCCGCTGTGTGCCCATACAGTGGTTTATGCCCACATATGGGGTACCGTTCTACTCAGGAGAACCTGCGTTACAGATTTGGGCATGCAGCTTCTCCCCTGTTCCTAGTGAAATTGAGAAATTTCAAACTAAACGAATATATTATTGGAAAAATTCTAGTTTTTAAATTTTACTGTCTTATTTTGAATACTTTCCTCTAAAACCTGTGGGGTCAAAATGGTCACCACACCCCAAGATGAATTCTTTGAGGGGTGCACTTTCAAAAATGGGGTGACTTTTGGGGGGGTTCTATTCTGTAGACACTACAGGGGCTCTGCAAACGCACCTGGCGCTTAGAAACTTCTTCAGAAAAATCTGAACTGAAAATGCTAATTGGCGCTCCCTTCCTTCTGAGCCCCGCTGTGTGCCCATGCAGGGGTTTATGCCCACATATGGGGTACCGTTGTATTCAGGAGAACCTTCTTTACAAATTTTGGGGTACTTTTTTTCTCTTGTTCCTCGTGAAATTGAGAAATTTCAAACTAAACTAACATATTATTGGAAAAATTTGTGTTTTTCATTTTTACTGTCTAATTTTGAATACTTTCCTCTAATACCTGTGGGGTCAAAATGCTCATCCTACCCAAAGATGAATTCTTTGAGGGGTGTACTTTCCAAAATGGGGTGACTTTTGGGGGGATTCTGTTCTGCTGACACTACAGGGGCTCTGCAAACGCACCTGGCGCTCAGAAACTTCTTCAGAAAAATCTGCATTAAAAAAGCTAATTGGCGCTCCCTTCCTTCTGGGCCCGGCTGTGTGCCCATACAGTGGTTTACGCCCACATCTGGGGTACCGTTGTATTCAGGAGAACCTGCGTTACAAATTTTGGCATGCTTTTTTTCTCATGTTCCTTTTGAAAATGAGAAACTTTAATCTAAACGTATTGTAGGGATCTTCCCGGGGGATGGTGTGTTTGGACACAGTTCAGACAGCAAACTTGGACTTATAAAAACAGCTGGGTGTTTATTAGCTGCATAAACAGTCCTCAACAGAAATGTAGCAATACCATGCTTTTCAGAACAAAACAAAACAAAAAGGTCCTTGCCCGTCTGGGCACTTACTAACACAGGTCTCCTATCTGACTCTTCAGTAGGCAGTATCACAGGGTATGAATAGGCCCCAGCGGCGGCAGTATTCGTTGCTCCCAGGAGATACAGCATGCAAGCTGTTCACCCCTGGCTGAGAGCAATCCCTTTCAGACTGACCAGAGCTTTTGCCTTCTCAGGCTGATTGGGATCAGAGCTCACCTGATCCCAAAACCCACACTGGATCGAGGGGGAGGGAATGGCAGGTCCCACTACCAACCTACCCACCATTCCAGTAAATCCGGCCCGGAAAATTTAAAGAACAACTCAGCAGCATATCACTGCTGAGTGACAGGTCTCTTCCAGATTTACCATCTCCCCATAAGCAGTAGTCTGGGTGAGATGTACCTCCCCTCGAGCACTTCTCCTGTGACATGTCCACATATCCCCCCCCTCTTTTTCAGACCGGAGGGCTGAGCGTATTGTCCCCACAGACAGTGTACCCTTGATAGGGCGTCAGCATTTGCCTGTAACTTTCCTGGCCTGTGTTCCACTGTAAAATTAAAGTTTTGGAGGGATAGAAACCATCTAGTCACCCTTGCGTTTTTCTCCTTGTTCAGCTTCATCCATGTTAGGGGGCATGGTCTGTAACTAACTTGAATTTTCTACCCAGCAAGTAGTACCTTAGGGACTCTAGGGCCCATTTCACTGCCATACATTCTCGCTCAACAATGCCGTAGTTTTTTTCGGCCGGGGATAGCTTCCTGCTTAAGTACATCACCGGGTGTTCCTCGCCATTCACGACCTGCGAGAGGACGGCACCTAACCCTGTATTAGAGGCATCTGTCTGGACCAGAAACTCTCGCCTAAAGTCAGGGGTAACTAGCACAGGTTGTTGACACAAGGCAGATTTAAGGCTTTGAAAAGCCTTCTCGGCCTCTGGAGTCCATGTCACCATTGCGGACTTACCTCCCTTTGCCAGGTCAGTTAGCGGGGCTGCAACTGTGGCAAAGTTTGGCACAAACCTACGGTAATAGCCCGTAATACCCAGGAAAGCTCTGACCTGTTTCTTTGTGAGGGGTTTGGGCCAATTCTGTATTGCCTCAATTTTATTTAGTTGTGGTTTCACTAACCCCCTCCCAATAATGTATCCCAGGTATTTGGCCTCCTCTAAGGCTAGTGCACACTTCTCTGCATTGATGGTTAACCCCGCACCACTTATGGCCTCTAACACCGCCTGGACCTTACAGAGGTGACTTTCCCAATCAGGGCTAAAAATGACCACATCATCGAGGTAGGCAGCGGAGTAATCACGATGTGGTCGCAGGATCAAGTCCATCAACCTCTGAAAAGTGGCAGGGGCTCCATGTAACCCGAATGGCATCACTACGTATTGGAAGAGCCCATCAGGGGTGGAGAATGCAGTCTTCTCTCTAGCCTCAGGAGTGAGGGGGATCTGCCAGTAGCCCTTTGTGAGATCGAGGGTGGTTATGTACCTGGCACTACCCATTCTCTCAATCAACTCATCTACCCTGGGCATGGGGTACGCATCGAACTTGGAGATCTCATTTAACTTTCTAAAGTCATTACAGAACCTCCAAGTTCCATTGGGCTTTGGGATTAACACAATCGGGCTGGACCACTCGCTCTGGGACACCTCAATGACTCCTAGGTCAAGCATACGTTTTACCTCGGCTGACACCGCCTCCCTCCGTGCTTCTGGTATCCTATAGGGCTTAAGGTTTACTCTGCTTCTAGGCTCAGTTTCAATGTGATGGTGAATGAGATGCGTACGCCCTGGGAGGTCAGAAAACTTGTCTTTATTTTTCTGCAAAAACTCTTTAGTCTCCTGCTTCTGTGACACTGATAGAGTATCACCAATCTTGACCGGAGGGATTGGTTGTGACAAATGATTAACAAATGATTCCCTGTCTTTCCAGGGTTTGATCAAGTTTATGTGATAAACTTGAAAAGGTTTCCTTCTACCTGGTTGGTGTACCTTGTAGTTTACCTCACTGACCTTCTCTACAATTTCATAGGGACCCTGCCACTTTGCTAAGAATTTGCTTTCTACCGTGGGAACAAGTATGAGTACCCGGTCACCTGGACTGAATGTCCTGATTCTGGCAGAACGATTGTAAATTCTGCTTTGGCCCTCTTGCGCCCTCTGGAGGTGTTCCCTTACTAGGGGCATTACAGTGGCTATACGGTCCTGCATTTGTGCTACATGCTCTATAACACTCTTGTATGGGGTGGACTCACTTTCCCATGTCTCTTTCGCTATATCCAACAAACCCCTAGGGTGACGACCATAGACCAACTCGAAGGGAGAGAACCCTGTGGACGCTTGGGGCACTTCCCTAATAGAAAACATCAGGTAAGGTAGTAAGTGATCCCAATCCCGACCATCTTTTTCCACTACTTTCTTTAACATATGTTTCAGGGTTTTATTAAACCTCTCCACTAACCCGTCTGTCTGGGGATGATATACAGAGGTACGTAGGTGGGAGATTTTAAACAGTTTGCATACATCCTGCATCACCTTTGACATAAACGGAGTACCTTGGTCTGTCAAGATTTCCTTGGGGATCCCCACCCTGGAAAACATATAAAACAACTCACGGGCAATTGTTTTAGAGGCAGTGTTTCTTAGGGGTACAGCCTCAGGATAGCGGGTTGCGTAGTCTAAGACCACCAAAATGTACTGGTGTCCCCTTGCCGACTTTACAATGGGACCCACCAAGTCCATTGCAATGCGGTCAAAAGGTTCCTCTATGATGGGGAGCGAAACCAAAGGACTGCGGAAATGCGACACTGGGGCGCTAAGCTGACATGTGGGGCACGACTCACAGTATTTTTTTATGTCAGCATAAATCGCAGGCCAATAAAACCTCTGGAGGACTCTCTCCTGTGTTTTATCCGTCCCCAAGTGGCCCCCAAGGACATGATTATGGGCCATCTCGAGTACCTGACGCCGGTACGACTTAGGCACCAGAAGCTGTTCCACAACCTCATCATTAATCCTAGTGACTCTATAGAAGAGATCGTTAGCCATAGAAATATGTGGAAATTTTTTCTCAGCTTCTGGTTCCTGAGGTCCCATTCATAACAGTGACCTGCTCTCTCGCATTTCTGAGAGTGGGGTCCTGTAATTGTGCAGTACCAAAATTATCCCTAGACACCTCTAAGTCTGGAACATTCTGCGCAGTGGGAGGAGCCTCTTCCTCACCAGCCAGGACCTGCAAAGGAAAAGCATCATTTTCATCCTGTACATTTTCATCATTGACCGTGGGTAATGCAATAGACTTAGGGGTATCCTCACTCCTTTCAGGGGATTGTTGTTTTCCCCATAGAGCCCAGAACAATGGAAAATCACGCCCCAATATCACATTATGCATAAGGTTTTTAACCACACCCACTTCATATTGTACAGTGCCTAGTTCAGTCCCGACATTAGCCAGTACTATAGGGTAAACCTTGGTATCACCATGTATGCACACCACACTCATATGTTTGTTGGACACAAAGTCCCCAGTCACCAGGCTGGCATGCACCAAGGTGACAAGGCTTCCTGAGTCCAGCAACGCCTCAACAGGGAAGTCATTGACCGTAATGTTGCAGACTTGTGGTTCAGTCTCTAGTCCCGTGACTGCAACAAAAGACGGTTCCGCAAATAGTGACTGACGCCGGCTAGCATCACACTCCATGGGCTCAGTGGTAAGAGGGCAATGGGCAGACATATGTCCCGTCTCATGGCATCTCCAGCACTGGATAGGGCCTGGTCTCCTTGGCAGGGAGTCCTTTTTAGGGCCACTTAGCCACCTGGGACCACCACCTGTCTTTTGCCCCTGAGACGCCTCCTGAGCGCTCTTCCCTCTATCAGCACCCCTCCACACTCCCCCAATAGATGGAAGTCTCTTACCAGCTGACGGCACAGATCTGGCACTCCGGGGAGGTGATGGTGCTGCAGGAACATCACGGAGGTAGTCCTCGGTCGCCTGGAACCTCTCCACAAGGCTGACGAGTTCGTCGGCACTCCTAGGGTCGCCTTGTCCTACCCAGCGTTGTAGATCAGCAGGAAGTGCGCGGAGGTAGCGATCCATCACGACCCTCTCTAGGATCTGGGCAGGAGTAGAGGTGTCTGGCTCCAACCACTTTCTTGCCAAATGGATCAGGTCGTACATCTGGGACCTCGCTGACTTGTCCAGACTGTAGCTCCAGTTGCGGACCCTCCGGGCACGGACAGCAGCAGTAACTCCTAGTCGGGCAAGTATCTCCGCTCTTAGCCGAGGATAGTCTTTGACCTCTTGCTCACTGAGGTCATAATAGGCCTTTTGAGGTTCGCCTGTTAAATAGGGCGCAATCACTTCTGCCCACTCAGTGGAGGGTAACTTCTCTCGCTCAGCCACCCGCTCAAAGACAGTTAAGTAGGCCTCAACATCGTCATCAGCAGTCATCTTTTGCAGCGCTCGCTACACAGCTCTTCTCACCGACAAAGTCTCTGGCGCGGCTGCGGCCACCAGCTGGGGATTAGCACCTGCAGACGCCTCCTGCTTTGCGATTAGGTGCTCAATAAGTTTCTGTTGTTGAGCCATCGCTTGCTGATGTGCAGCCATTGTCTGTTCATGGCGCAGGTTAGCGGCTGCCTGATCCTGTTTAGCGGCTGCCTGAGCCTGTTGTTGTGCGGCCAATGCCTGTTGTTGCTGCAAACTCACTTGCATTAGCTGCTTCATCATCTTCTCCATGTTGCTTGGCTGCTTTTGGAGTGAAGCAGCAGCCTTCACCCAGGACATACGCAGCTGTAGCCAAGTTGATGCACACCGTTGCCCCTAGCAACCGTTTTGCCTGCATCCTCCACCAATTGTAGGGATCTTCCCGGGGGATGGTGTGTTTGGACACAGTTCAGACAGCAAACTTGGACTTATAAAAACAGCTGGGTGTTTATTAGCTGCATAAACAGTCCTCAACAGAAATGTAGCAATACCATGCTTTTCAGAACAAAAAGGTCCTTGCCCGTCTGGGCACTTACTAACACAGGTCTCCTATCTGACTCTTCAGTAGGCAGTATCACAGGGTATGAATAGGCCCCAGCGGCGGCAGTATTCGTTGCTCCCAGGAGATACAGCATGCAAGCTGTTCACCCCTGGCTGAGAGCAATCCCTTTCAGACTGACCAGAGCTTTTGCCTTCTCAGGCTGATTGGGATCAGAGCTCACCTGATCCCAAAACCCACACTGGATCGAGGGGGAGGGAATGGCAGGTCCCACTACCAACCTACCCACCATTCCAGTAAATCCGGCCCGGAAAATTTAAAGAACAACTCAGCAGCATATCACTGCTGAGTGACAGGTCTCTTCCAGATTTACCATCTCCCCATAAGCAGTAGTCTGGGTGAGATGTACCTCCCCTCGAGCACTTCTCCTGTGACATGTCCACAGTATATATTATTTGAAAATTTAAATTTTCGATTTTTTTTTTATGGCCTAATTGTGAATAATTTCCTCCAGCCCCTGTAGGGTTAAAATGCTCATTATACCCCTAGATTAATTCTTTAAGGTGTCTAGTTTCCAAAATGGGGTCACTTATGGGGGTTTTCAGTATACAAGCCTTCTAAATCCATTTAAAAAAAGAACTGGCCCCTAAAAAAAATCAGTTTTGGAAATTTTCACAAAATGTGATAATTTGCTAATAAATTTCTAAGCCCCGTAACACCCTAAAAAAGTAAAATATGTTTCCCAAATTATGCCAGAATAAAGAAGACATATTGGTAATGTGACTTAGTAACTAGTTTACGTGCTATGACTTCCTTTTTTAGAAGCAGAGAATTTCAGAAGTTCATAAAATGCAAAATTTTCAAATTTTTCATGATATTTTGATGTTTTTCACAAAAAATACACAAAGTAGTGACCAAATTTTGCTACTAATATAAAGTGTCATATGTGACGAAAAAACAGTCTCAGAATCGCTAGCATATGTTAAAGCGTCACTGAGCTATAAGAGCATAAAGTGAAACAGGTCAGATTTTGAAAAATGAGCCTGGTCTTTTAGGCCAAAACAGGCTGCGGAGGCAAGAGATTAAAGGGGTTATACAGCGCTACAAAAACATGGCCACTTTCTTTGTGAGACAACACCTTGCAATTAAAGGGGTTATACAGCGCTACAAAAACATGGCCACTTTCTTTCTGAGACAACACCTTGCAATTAAAGGGGTTATCCAGCGCTACAAAAATATGGCCACTTTCTTTCTGAGACAACACCTTGCAATTAAAGGGGTTATCCAGCGCTACAAAAACATGGCCACTTTCTTTGTGAGACAACACCTTGCAATTAAAGGGGTTATACAGCGCTACAAAAACATGGCCACTTTCTTTCTGAGACAACACCTTGCAATTAAAGGGGTTATCCAGCGCTACAAAAATATGGCCACTTTCTTTCTGAGACAACACCTTGCAATTAAAGGGGTTATCCAGCGCTACAAAAACATGGCCACTTTCTTTGTGAGACAACACCTTGCAATTAAAGGGGTTATACAGCGCTACAAAAACATGGCCACTTTCTTTGTGAGACAACACCTTGCAATTAAAGGGGTTATACAGCGCTACAAAAACATGGCCACTTTCTTTCTGAGACAACACCTTGCAATTAAAGGGGTTATCCAGCGCTACAAAAATATGGCCACTTTCTTTCTGAGACAACACCTTGCAATTAAAGGGGTTATCCAGCGCTACAAAAACATGGCCACTTTCCCCCTACTGTTGTCTCCAGTTTGGGAGGGGTTTTGAAACTCAGTTCCATTGAAGTAAATGGAGCTTAATTGCAAACTGCACCTGAACTGGAGACAACAGTAGGGGGAAAAGTGGCCGTGTTTTTGTAGCACTGTATAACCCCTTTAAACACATTCACATTATTTCTAGTGATGAGCGAGCATGCTGGTCCGAGCTTGGTACTCGATCCAGTATTAGGCTGGGTTCACACTACATATATTTCAGTCAGTATTGTGGTCCTCATATTGCAACCAAAACCAGGAGTGGATTAAAAACACAGAAAGGCTCTGTTCACACAATGTTGAAATTGAGTGTACTCCTTTATGATTTTGGGGCTGGTGGTCCTGGTGTACTACATTGGTCCAATCAAGTAGGAATAGCCTCTACCGGCACCACTACCTTCTTGGCTTGGCTCAGATATAAGTCTCCCCGCTATTGGATTACCTCAATACTGCTGCCGGTATTGCTCAACAAAAAGCACAACATGTCCAATAATATCCATAGAAGAGTTGTGGCACTCACCCATGTAGCAGTTAAAAAGCCTTTATTGTATAGCGGCTCGGTGAAGACGCTGACCAGTGACTGGGCATAGATGACATACTGATTGTAAGGTCAGGACAAGAATCTGAATTTTTTGAGTTCCTCACGTATCTAAATGATAATGAGTTCAATATGACATTCACAGCTCATTATGGAGGGAAGACATTAGATTTTTTGGATACACATATAGAAATCCCAGAGAATGGGTTAGAGGTAATTGGCTATCGGAAACCTACTGCCACTAATACACTACTTGAATACACTAGTTATCATCCCCCACATGTTAAACGTGCTGTCCCTTACGGACAATTTGTTTGCCTTAGACCAGGCATGTCCAAAGTCCGGCCGGAGGGCCATTTGCGGCCCGCGTTCCGAACTTTTACGGCCCCCCAGGTATCCAGCTTGCTTTTATCTGCCTGTCTTATAAAGCATATAGCATGTAGCATGTAAAATGGTCGGCCCTCGCACATGTTCACTTCATCAAATTTGGCACTCTTCGAAAAAAGTTTGGACATGCCTGCCTTAGACGAATCAACAACACGGAAGCTCTCTTTGATACACAGGCAGATGCCTTATCCAAAAGGTTATTGGCGAGGGGATATCCACAGAATGAAATAGAAAAATGGAGGTTGAAGGCCAAGTCTCTTAATCGCAAACATAGACGCCGTAGCGAAAACGCGGATAGAACTGTGTTCACATTCAAGCACAGCCCTTTGGATGCGGTTGTTCGCTCTGCTGTCTATAAATGTTGGCATTTATTGGAGGGTGACGATTGTCTGTGCGTGTGCCTCCCTTGGTAGCCTTCAAGCGCTGTAAGAATTTAAGAGATGAGTTGGTGAAAGGACGGATAACTCCCAGTGGACAAGACAGTGATAATTGGCTCTCTACAACCAGGGAATTAGAAGTGTGGACAATGCCGCTACTGCAAACACCTTTATACTACAAAGAACATACAGTTAGGTGGTGTAATGTGGGTGATTAAAGATTTTTTTACATGTCGGACTACATACGAAGTGTACGCAGTTATTTGTAATTGTGGTTGCTATTATCTGGGAAAAACTATTTGTCCCTTATTTAAGCGGTTTTCTGAACATCTTAGGTCCATTCAGACGGGCAAAGGATGTCCGAGGCTCATCTCACATGTCCGTGAAGTTCACGGGGGCGACACTAATGAGTTACACTTCATGGGCCTGGCTCGGGTGAAACAACCACAATATGGAGGCAACAGACATGATTTACTATTAAAAAAAGAAACAGAATTAATTTTGAAAAGCGAAGCCTTAGGCCCGTTGGGACTGAATGATAGACTTGATCTCCACGGTATTCATCTATAATCACAGTTGATGTTTTTATTTGCTTTTTTAATATGTGTTTTTGTATAATTGATTGTTACACCTGTGTGATGGTGTAAAAAGGTTGGACATACTGGTGACGTGTAGGGCCTTGAGGAAGCGCGCTGCGCATGTGCGTGAAACGGCTGTAGCCCAGTCACTGGTCAGCGTCCTCACCGAGCCGCTATACAATAAAGGCTTTCTAACTGCTACATGGGTGAGTGCCACAATTCTTCTATGGATATTGCTGTACTACATTGTATTGCTGGCATTTGTAGTACACCTGCATAGAACTTCACTGCTCATTGTAAGGGGGTGTCACAGAGTGTATTGGTGCAGCCACTACCACATTGTATCTCGCAGCCCCCCAAAAACTAGTGGGACCACTAGTATATTTCCAGACTTCTGTATTTCTTACTCAAGCCATATTTAACCCCTTAAGGACAGAGCCTGAAATGGCCTTAATGACAGAGACAAATTTTATGAATATGACCAGTGTCACTTTAGTCATTAATAACTTCGGGATGCTTTTACCTATCCGGCTGATTCTGAGATTGTTTTCTCGTGACATATTGTACTTTACATTTCTGGTAAATTGGAGTCGATACTCATAACAAATCTTTATGAAAAAAACCCAAATAATGTGAAAAAATGCATTTTTCCAACTTTGAAACTTTTTTGCGTATACAGAAAGTGGTTATACCACATAAATTATATATTAAATAGCATTAGCAACATGTCTACTTTATGTTGGCGCCATTTATTAAACTATATTTCATTTTTTTTAGACAATAGGAAGCTTAAAACATTAGCAGCAAATTTCCAAATTTTCAGTAAAATTTCAAAATCAGATATTTTTAGGGACCTGTTCAGGTTTAAAGTGTATTTGAGGGGACTGTGTGTTAGAAAGCCCCACAAAGCACCCCATTTCAGAAACTGCACCCCCCAAACCCTGCAAAAGCATATCCAGAAAGTGTTTTAACCCTTTAGGGGAGTCACAGAAATAAACGCTAAGTGTGTAAGAAATTTGAAAATTTTAATTTTCTGTGCAGAGATTTTATTGTAATCCAATATTTTTCATAATTATAAACCTATTACCAGAGAAATGCACCCCAATAATTATTTTCCCGTTTCTGCAGTTTATAGAAATACCCCATATGTGGCCCTATTGCGCTATTTGACGCAACCACAAGCCTCAGATATAAGAGAGCGCCTAGTGATTTTTAACGCCTCCGTTATATTTGGTCATTTCTGACTGTACCACTTCAGGTTGGCAGAGGCTCTGGGGTGTCAAAACCTAAAAAACACCCCTAAAGGGACACCATTTAGAAAACTTCACCCCTCAAGGAATGTAACAAGGGGTGCGGTGAGCATCTGGACCCCACAGGTGCTTCACAGATTTTCCGAACAATATGGCGTGAAAAAAGAAAAATTTATTTTTTACACTAAAACGTTGTTCTAGCCTTCAATTTTTCATTTACTTAAAGGGATAAGAGGAAAAAAAAAAGACACAAAATGTGTAGCGCAGTTTCTCCCGAGTACGGAAATACCCCACATGTGGCGATAAAGTGCCAAGCGGGCGCAGGACGAGCCTCCAAAGGGAAGGAGCGCCAATTGGCTTTTGGAAGCTGAATTTCACTGAAAAGGATTTCAAGCGCCATGTCGCATTTACAGAGCCCTCGTGCTGCCAAGACACTGGAAACCCCCCACAAGTGACCCCATTCTGGAAACTACACCCCTCAAGGAATCTAACAAGGGGTTCAGTTAGCATATGGACCCCACTGGTGACGGGCACAAATGTGGAACAATGTGACGTAAAAGTAAAAAATTTCATTTTTTCACTTTCATGGCACAAATGTGCCCGTCACCAGTGGGGTCCATATGCTAACTGCACCCCTTGTTACATTCCTTGAGGGGTGTAGTTTCCATAATGGGGTCACTTGTGGGGGGTTTCAACTGTCTTGGCAACACAGGGGCCTTTTGAATGCAACATGGCCCCTCGAAATCCATTCCATCCAAATCCAGCCTTCAAAAACCAAATGGCGCTCCGTCCCTTTGGAGGCTTACCCTGCACCCGAATGGCGCTTTATGTACACATGTGGGGTATTTCCGTACTCAGGGGAAATTGCGCTACACACTAAATTTTTTTTTTTATCTTTTAACCCCTTGTGAAAATGAAAAAATCATGACAAGATTAATGATTTAGAGTAAAAATTTTACAAAAATTACACTAAATGTTGGTCTAGCCTTGATTTTTTTCCATTTCCACAAGGGGTTAAAAAAGAAAATGAACACAAAACGTGTAGGGTAGTTTCCCCTGAGTACGAAAATACCCCACATGTGGGCATAATGTGCCATATGGGCACAGGGCAAGTCACCAAAGGGACAGAGCGCCATTTAGAGGCTGGAATGGAGGACGGAGGCCACGTCGCAATTACAAAGCTCCTGTGCTGCCAGGTCAGTAGAAACCCCCCACAAGTGACTCCATTCTGGAAACTACACCCCATAAGGAATCTAACAAGGGGTGCAGTGAGGATATGGACCCCACTGGTGACGGGCACTTACGTAGAACATGTGCCGAGAAAATAAAAAATACAATTTTTTTCATTTTCACGTCCCGAATGTGGCCGTCACCAGGGGGCCATATCCCCGCTGCCCCCCTTGTTAGATTCCTTATGGGGTGTAGTTTCCAGAATGGAGTCACTTGTGGGGGGTTTCTACTGTCCTGGCCGCACAGAGGCTTTGTAATTGCATCATGGCCTCCTCTAATGGGAATGGCGGCCATATCTACTTAGCTGGGGAAAAGGGACAATTCTAATTTATTTGGGGGTATTGGGCCAATTATTAGTTTATAAGGTTGGAAATGACAGGTGTCCATCAAATTCAACCTGTGTTGATCCAGAGGAAGGCAAAAAAAACCCCTCGTGAGGCAGACGACAGTAGCCTCATCACAGGGGAAAAATTCCTTCCTGACTCCATAATGGCGATCAGAATAATCCCTGGACCAACGTGACCCCTGAAATAGGAATAAGGGACAGAATTTAGATAATGTAGAACCCCAGTGACGTGTGGTGCGCCTTGGAGCGATCCAGTATGCAGAGGCCGGGGGGATCAGGACAGGTGTCACACTGGAAAATGGTGTCCTTCCTGATCCCCCTGTTACCCCACACTCTGCACTTCTTCTGGGGTCTCCCGTTCTCCAGTGTGGGGGACGTCACCAGGAAAATGTTGTCCTGGTGCGATACGGGGTCCCTCATATCCAGAAGCGCTGGGTCCGCTCCATGGCTGCTAAATATTAGGGCTCTATTACTGGTTCTGATATGTTCGGATCGTGCCGCAAGCTACAGGGCAGCGAGGGATCGGAAGAGGGGGTGCTAGTATAAAAGTTATCCCCGTACAGGTGGTGACCTTTATCCAACAGTGGGAAGATCAGGTCCCGGACGATCTTCCCACTTGTTCCGAGGATGGGGGGGGAGGGGGCATCTGGGGGCTGGATTCAGGTGTCCCTTCCTACATACACTCTAAGGGTACGTGTACACTGCGGAATCGCGACAGATAACCCTTCGTGCATTCCGCAGTTGGCACCCACCGGCGGACTGATGCAGGCGCGCGTCTCCACACGTGTCATAGACTCCATTCTATGCACGGGCGGATTCCGCTCTTCGTCCAACGTATTCATACTTTGGATGGACGATGGAATCCGCCCGTGCCTAACATGGAGTCTATGACACGGGTGGAGACATGCGCCCGCATCAGTCCGCCGGCGGGTGCCAGCTGCGGAATGCACGAAGGGTTATCCTTCTCCATTCCGCAGTGTGCACGTACCCTAAATCTGTAAGTGTACCCTGAGGTACTGTCACAGAGTTAGTAGAATTTTACGCCATACCGTGATCTCTTATTGGGAGGGTACTGGCAGAAAAGACGTGTCTGGGGGGCAGCGTACGCTACGCTACTCCCAGACACGTCACTGGATGATGAGGATGATGAGGATGAATGGAGGAAAGAAGGATCACCCCCATTCATCCTCACTGGCTGTTTCGGTGTCGGAGGTAATAATAACGTATCCCTCTTATGCCGAAAACACCCTGGGGGCCATCTTTATATGGGGACTAGTATATGGGGTATGTAGTGGTGTAGTGTCAAACTTTATTCAATGTAGTGTGGTGTAATGTAGTGTTTTTTACGTGTTTTTTTACAGTAAGTATAAAAAAAAAACCTACGCCAACAAAGGAGTTGCTGATAAATGCCGCACTTATGTGCGGCACTTATCAGCAGACCGTGGCAGTAGAATATAGAAAAAAAACACCCTACGCCAAAAAGGAGGAGTTGCTGATTAGCAGCGCACTTTCGTGCGATGCTGATCAACACTCAGCGGCGATAGGGTGCGGAAAATAGAAAAAAAAAATTTGAAAAAAAAAACAAAAAAACTTTTTCTACATTCTGAACATCCCTGTAGCTGCTGATAAGTGTATTACACATATCAGCCGCTAGAGGGCAGCAGAGCGCAAAATACGGAAAAAGCCGACGCTGGAGCCGAAAATAGCCGAGAGAAGCCGAACGTGACGTCACGCAGGAAGCCGAAGACCCGAACGAACACGAGGATGCCGCGAACCCGGAAGACTCCGATCAGGAGCCCGGGACAGGTGAGTAATGTACAAATACCTGCTCTGGACCCCTCGGCTACCTAGCTGAGGGGTCCAGGGCAGGTATTTACTATTTGTGGGACTGTGATCGCCGTGCCACCGGCCCGATCGCCGTGAACGGCCGGCCGGCCGTTCACGGCGATCGGCCCGGTGGCACGGTGACCACCATTACTTTTTACAGTAATGGCGGTCCATGCCGTCCTCGGACAGCACCGACCGCCATTTTTTTTCCGGGTCATCGGGTCACCGATGACCCGGAAAGGTTCCGATCGCTGCTATTGGCTGATCTGAATTGATCAGCCTATAGCGGCGATCGTAAGCACGGGGGGTGTTAACCACCCCCCGTGCCGTAAAGCTAAGATGGCCTGCTATGATTTATAGCAGGCCATCTTCCCCGACCGCTGTGTGCGATCGAGGAAACATCGGGCGTACCTATACGCCCGTTTGCGTTAAAGCCCACCCTGTGGGGGCGTATGGGTACGCCCGATGTCGTTAAGGGGTTAAGTTCACTACTGCTTGCAGAGTGTACAGGGGATGTCACAGAGTGTATTATTAGTATTAATATTGGGTTAGTGTATTATTTATTTCCTATGAGAAGACCGAGGTACCACTGTATTTCATTTGGGTGTGTATATATGACATTCGGGTATATATATATATAATATTTGGGTGTGTATATATGACATTTGGGTGTACAGTGGTACCTTGGTTTAAGAGTAACTTGGATTGAGAGCATTTTGCAAGAAGAGCTCACAGTTTTTCAACAGTAACTTGGAGAAAGAGCATTGCTTCGGTGTAAGAGCTCCCTGTACTGGGTGGGGGAGGGGCATGGTCTGCATAGCGGGGTCTACAGCCCTGTACTCTGACCCAGGAAGTCTTCCTCACCTTCCAAATCATAGCAGATCCGCTTCAGGCTGGGGCTTACATCAGGGGACAGGACGACAGGACTGTGGAGGTAATCTTTCCATAGCTGTAATAGGGCATTGGCCCCCGCTCTCCCTGAGGTGATAGGACATTGGCCCCCGCTCTCTGAGGTGATAGGACATTGGCCCCCGCTCTCTCTGAGGTGATAGGACATTGTCCCCCGCTCTCTCTGAGGTGATAGGACATTGGCCCCCACTCTCTCTGAGGTGATAGGACATTGGCCCCCGCTCTCTCTGAGGTGATAGGACATTGGCCCCCGCTCTCTGAGGTGATAGGACATTGGCCCCCGCTCTCTCTGAGGTGATAGGACATTGTCCCCCGCTCTCTCTGAGGTGATAGGACATTGGCCCCCGCTCTCTGAGATGATAGGACATTGGCCCCCGCTCTCTCTGAGGTGATAGGACATTGGCCCCCGCTCTCTCTGAGGTGATAGGACATTGGCCCCCACTCTCTCTGAGGTGATAGGACATTGGCCCCCGCTCTCTCTGAGGTGATAGGACATTGGCCCCCGCTCTCTCTGAGGTGATAGGACATTGGCCCCCGCTCTCTCTGAGGTGATAGGACATTGGCCCCCGCTCTCTCTAAGGTGATAGGACATTGGCCCCCGCTCTCTCTGAGGTGATAGGACATTGGCCCCCGCTCTCTGAGGTGATAGGACATTGGCCCCCGCTCTCTGAGGTGATAGGACATTGGCCCCCGCTCTCTCTGAGGTAATAGGACATTGGCCCCCACTCTCTGAGGTGATAGGACATTGGCCCCCGCTCTCTCTGAGGTGATAGGACATTGGCCCCCACTCCCCCTGAGGTGATAGGACATTGGCCCCCGCTCTCTGAGGTGATAGGACATTGGCCCCCGCTCTCTGAGGTGATAGGACATTGGCCCCCACTGCCCCTGAGGTGATAGGACATTGGTCCCCGCTCTCTCTGAGGTGATAGGACATTGGCCCCCGCTCTCTCTGAGGTGATAGGACATTGGCCCCCGCTCTCTGAGGTGATAGGACATTGGCCCCCGCTCTCTCTGAGGTGATAGGACATTGGCCCCCGCTCTCTCTGATGTGATAGGACATTGGCCCCCACTCTCTGAGGTGATAGGACATTGGCCCCCGCTCTCTGAGGTGATAGGACATTGGCCCCCGCTCTCTCTGAGGTGATAGGACATTGGCCCCCGCTCTCTGAGGTGATAGGACATTGGCCCCCGCTCTCTCTGAGGTGATAGGACATTGGCCCCCGCTCTCTCTGAGGTGATAGGACATTGGCCCCCACTCCCCCTGAGGTGATAGGACATTGGCCCCCGCTCTCTCTGAGGTGATAGGACATTGGCCCCCGCTCTCCCTGAGGTGATAGGACATTGGCCCCCGCTCTCCCTGAGGTGATAGGACATTGGCCCCCGCTCTCTCTGAGGTGATAAGACATTGGCCCCCGCTCTCTCTGAGGTGATAGGACATTGGCCCCTGCTTCCCCTGAGGTGATAGGACATTGGCCCCCGCTCTCTCTGAGGTGATAGGACATTGGCCCCCGCTCTCTCTGAGGTGATAGGACATCGGCCCTCGCTCTCTCTGAGGTGATAGGACATTGGCCCCCGCTCTCTGAGGTGATAGGACATAGGCCCCCGCTCTCTCTGAGGTGATAGGACATTGGCCCCCGCTCTCTCTAAGGTGATAGGACATTGGCCCCCGCTCTCTGAGGTGATAGGACATTGGCCCCCGCTCTCTCTGAGGTGATAGGACATTGGCCCCCGCTCTCTGAGGTGATAGGACATTGGCCCCCGCTCTCTGAGGTAATAGGACATTGGCCCCCACTCTCTCTGAGGTGATAGGAGTCATAGGACACTGGCCCCCGCTCTCTCTGAGGTGATAGGACATTGGCCCCCGCTCTCTGAGGTGATAGGACATTGGCCCCCGCTCTCTCTGAGGTGATAGGACATTGGCCCCCGCTCTCCCTGAGGTGATAGGACATTGGCCCCCGCTCTCCCTGAGGTGATAGGACATTGGCCCCCGCTCCCCCTGAGGTGATAGGACATTGGCCCCCGCTCCCCCTGAGGTGATAGGACATTGGCCCCCGCTCTCCCTGAGGTGATAGGACATTGGCCCCCGCTCTCTCTGAGGTGATAGGACATTGGCCCCCGCTCTTTTTGAGGTGATAGGACATTGGCCCCCGCTCTCTCTGAGGTGATAGGACATTGGCCCCCGCTCTCTGAGGTGATAGGACATTGGCCCCCGCTCTCTCTGAGGTGATAGGACATTGGCCCCCGCTCTCCCTGAGGTGATAGGACATTGGCCCCCGCTCTCCCTGAGGTGATAGGACATTGGCCCCCGCTCTCTCTGAGGTGATAGGACATTGGCCCCCGCTCTCCCTGAGGTGATAGGACATTGGCCCCCGCTCTCTGAGGTGATAGGACATTGGCCCCCGCTCTCTCTGAGGTGATAGGACATTGGCCCCCGCTCTCTCTGAGGTGATAGGACATTGGCCCCCGCTCTCCCTGAGGTGATAGGACATTGGCCCCCGCTCCCCCTGAGGTGATAGGACATTGGCCCCCGCTCCCTCTGAGGTGATAGGACATTGGCCCCCGCTCTCTCTGAGGTGATAGGACATTGGCCCCCGCTCTCTCTGAGGTGATGACATTGGCCCCCGCTCTCTCTGAGGTGATAGGACATCGGCCCCCGCTCTCTGAGGTGATAGGACATCGGCCCCCGCTCTCTGAGGTGATAGGACATCGGCCCCCGCTCTCTCTGAGGTGATAGGACATCGGCCCCCGCTCTCTCTGAGGTGATAGGACATTGGCCCCCGCTCTCTCTGAGGTGATAGGACATTGGCCCCCGCTCTCCCTGAGGTGATAGGACATTGGCCCCCGCTCTCTGAGGTGATAGGACATTGGCCCCCGCTCTCCCTGAGGTGATAGGACATTGGCCCCCGCTCTCTGAGGTGATAGGACATTGGCCCCCGCTCTCTGAGGTGATAGGACATTGGCCCCCGTTCTCCCTGAGGTGATAGGACATTGGCCCCCGCTCCCTCTGAGGTGATAGGACATTGGCCCCCGCTCTCTCTGAGGTGATAGGACATTGGCCCCCGCTCCCTCTGAGGTGATAGGACATTGGCCCCCGCTCTCTCTGAGGTGATAGGACATTGGCCCCCGCTCTCTCTGAGGTGATAGGACATTGGCCCCCGCTCTCTGAGGTGATAAGACATTGGCCCCCGCTCTCTGAGGTGATAGGACATCGGCCCCCGCTCTCTCTGAGGTGATAGGACATTGGCCCCCGCTCTCTCTGAGGTGATAGGACATTGGCCCCCGCTCTCTCTGAGGTGATAGGACATTGGCCCCCGCTCCTCCCTGAGGTGATAGGACATTGGCCCCCGCTCTCTGAGGTGATAGGACATTGGCCCCCGCTCTCCTGAGGTGATAGGACATTGGCCCCCGCTCTCCTCTGAGGTGATAGGACATTGGCCCCCGCTCTCCTGAGGTGATAGGACATTGGCCCCCGCTCCCCCTGAGGTGATAGGACATTGGCCCCCGCTCCCCTGAGGTGATAGGACATTGGCCCCCGCTCTCTCTGAGGTGATAGGACATTGGCCCCCGCTCTCTCTGAGGTGATAGGACATTGGCCCCCGCTTCCCCTGAGGTGATAGGACATTGGCCCCCGCTCTCTCTGAGGTGATAGGACATTGGCCCCCGCTCTCTCTGAGGTGATAGGACATTGGCCCCCGCTCTCTCTGAGGTGATAGGACATTGGCCCCCGCTCTCTCTGAGGTGATAGGACATTGGCCCCCGCTCTCTCTGAGGTGATAGGACATTGGCCCCCGCTCTCTCTGAGGTGATAGGACATTGGCCCCCGCTCTCTCTGAGGTGATAGGACATTGGCCCCCGCTCTCTCTGAGGTGATAGGACATTGGCCCCCGCTCTCTCTGAGGTGATAGGACATTGGCCCCCGCTCTCCCTGAGGTGAATAGGACACATTGGCCCACCGCTCCCCCTGCGGTGTGATAGGACATTGGCCCCCTGCGCTCTCCCTGAGGTGATACGGACATTGGCCCCCGCTCTTTCTGAGGTGATAGGACATGGCCCCCGCTCTCCCTGAGGTGATAGGACATTGGCCCCCGCTCCCCCTGAGGTGATAGGACATTGGCCCCCGCTCTCTCTGAGGTGATAGGACATTGGCCCCCGCTCTCTCTGAGGTGATAGGACATTGGCCCCCGCTCTCTCTGAGGTGATAGGACGCAGACGCCGCTGTCTGAGGTGATAGGACATTGGCCCCCGCTCTCCCTGAGGTGATAGGACATTGGCCCCCGCTCTCTCTGAGGTGATAGGACATTGGCCCCCGCTCTCTCTGAGGTGATAGGACATCGGCCCTCGCTCTCTCTGAGGTGATAGGACATTGGCCCCCCGCTCTCTGAGGTGATAGGACATAGGCCCCCGCTCTCTCTGAGGTGATAGGACATTGGCCCCCGCTCTCTCTAAGGTGATAGGACATTGGCCCCCGCTCTCTGAGGTGATAGGACATTGGCCCCCGCTCTCTCTGAGGTGATAGGACATTGGCCCCCGCTCTCCCTGAGGTGATGGGACATTGGCCCCCGCTCTCTGAGGTGATAGGACATTGGCCCCCGCTTTCTGAGGTAATAGGACATTGGCCCCCACTCTCTCTGAGGTGATAGGACATTGGCCCCCGCTCTTCCTGAGGTGATAGGACATTGGCCCCCGCTCTCCCTGAGGTGATAGGACATTGGCCCCCGCTCCCCCTGAGGTGATAGGACATTGGCCCCCGCTCTCCCTGAGGTGATAGGACATTGGCCCCCGCTCTCCCTGAGGTGATAGGACATTGGCCCCCGCTCTCTCTGAGGTGATAGGACATTGGCCCCCGCTCTCTCTGAGGTGATAGGACATTGGCCCCCGCTCTCTGAGGTGATAGGACATTGGCCCCCGCTCCCCCTGAGGTGATAGGACATTGGCCCCCGCTCTCTCTGAGGTAATAGGACATTGGCCCCCGCTCTCCCTGAGGTGATAGGACATTGGCCCCCGCTCTCTCTGAGGTGATAGGACATTGGCCCCCGCTCTCTCTGAGGTGATAGGACATTGGCCCCCGCTCTCTGAGGTGATAGGACATTGGCCCCCGCTCTCTCTGAGGTGATAGGACATTGGCCCCCGCTCTCTCTGAGGTGATAGGACATTGGCCCCGCTCTCCCTGAGGTGATAGGACATTGGCCCCCGCTCCCCCTGAGGTGATAGGACATTGGCCCCCGCTCCCCCTGAGGTGATAGGACATTGGCCCTCGCTCTCCCTGAGGTGATAGGACATTGGCCCCCGCTCCCCCTGAGGTGATAGGACATTGGCCCTCGCTCTCTGAGGTAATAGGACATTGGCCCCCGCTCTCTCTGAGGTGATAGGACATTGGCCCCCGCTCTCTCTGAGGTGATAGGACGCAGACGCCGCTGGATAGACAATCACGTGACATACTCGGCGCCGCGGCCACCAACTACAGAAGATTCCAGTAGATACTTGCAGCTTCTCGATCCCCAGAGACCCCGCCCCCTTCTGCCCCTTTCATCTCCCTGGATCCGCCCCTGGTATGACACGCCTCTTTCTTGCTGACAGCTCCGCCCATCCTTCCAGCCTCTTGTCCAGGCTCATCCCGCCCATCCTTGTGACGTCATGGGGCCGTAGACAAGTCTGGATAGTCTCCTCCCGGATATGCTGCTTTTGGCTCCTCCCCTTTCTCGATGAGTGTCATGTCTCCACCCCCTCTGCGTGTGACGTCACGGCCGATAGATAAGAGGCGGCGGCCGCGGCTCCAGCCCATGGATCACTTGTGGATTCCGCGCAACGTCATGAAGAGCAGCAGCCTCCCCGCTACCGAGCCGCTGCCCCCCGGATGGGAGATGAAGCTCGACCCGCACACCGGATGGCCCTTCTTCGTGGATCACAACAACCGGAGCACGACGTGGAGCGACCCCCGGGCCCTGGAGAAGGTGAGGGGCGGAGCGTGACGTCACCTCCCTGAGGGGCCCCAGATAGGAGCCTGTCCGAGGGGTGAGGGGCTGTCAGGGGGGGTGAGGGGCTGTCAGAGGGGGTGAGGGGCTGTCAGGGGGGGTGAGGGGCTGTCAGGGGGGGTGAGGGGCTGTCAGGGGGATGAGGGGCTGTCAGAGGGGGTGAGGGGCTGTCTGAGGGGGTGAGGGGCTGTCTGAGGGGGGTGAGGGGCTGTCTGAGGGGGTGAGGGGCTGTCAGGGGGGGTGAGGGGCTGTCAGGGGGGGTGAGGGGCTGTCTGAGGGGGTGAGGGGCTGTCAGGGGGGGTGAGGGGCTGTCAGGGGGGGTGAGGGGCTGTCAGGGGGGGTGAGGGGCTGTCAGGGGGGGTGAGGGGCTGTCAGGGGGGTGAGGGGCTGTCTGAGGGGGTGAGGGGCTGTCTGAGGGGGTGAGGGGCTGTCTGAGGGGGTGAGGGGCTGTCTGAGGGGGTGAGGGGCTGTCTGAGGGGGTGAGGGGCTGTCTGAGGGGGTGTCTGAGGGGCCCCCCCTGTGGTATGGGGGGCTGTCGGAGGGGCCCCCCTGTGGTATGGGGGGCTGTCGGAGGGGCCCCCCCTGTGGTATGGGGGGCTGTCGGAGGGGCCCCCCTGTGGGATGAGGGGTTGTTGGAGGGCCCCCCCCCCCCCCTGTGGGATGAGGGGCTGTCGGAGGGCCCCCCCCTGTGGGATGAGGGGCTGTCGGAGGGGCCCCCCCCTGTGGGAGACCTCTGACCTCATGGTACAGGAAGAGCGGGTTCCATGGGGCGCTGTGTGCGCTATCAGTGCTGTGACGGATCCCTAATAACCTTGTGGCTTTACCCTGTATTGTCTGGGGTTTAATATCTGACCCTGCTTACAGCACCCCTCACAGGCCAAGGAAGGAAGTGCACCCCCGACAGGAGGTCTCCTGGGGATCCACATGTGGTTGGAACAGCGTCAGGCCATATCCCAAGGGGCTCAGAGTCCTGCCCGACCACCATCAAGTACTGCATGTACAGGGAGTTAGCCGTTTACCTCCCCCGTTTCCCCGACCACAGCTCCGTCTCCCCGACCACAGCTCCGTCTCCCCGACCACAGCTCCGTCTCCCCGACCACAGCTCCGTCTCCCCGACCACAGCTCCGTCTCCCCGACCACAGCTCCGTCTCCCCGACCACAGCTCCGTCTCCCCGACCACAGCTCCGTCTCCCCGACCACAGCTCCGTCTCCCACCAGGACAAGGTTCTGTGTCCTCTTCTCCAGGCCCTGCAGTCACACCCAGCATGGGAGCTCTGCCAAGTGTCCAGCCTCACCTAATGTGTCCCATCCTCCTCCTTAGCCTCGCCTTCTTATGCAAGGTGGAGGATGGGACACACTGCATGAGGTGAGGCTAAAGAGGACGATGGGACAAATGCTGCATAAGGTGAGGAGGAGGATAGGAAATACGCTTCATTAGGTCATGTTGAGGAGGGAGGATGCAGCATTTGTCCTGACTTTCACCTTGCATGTCCCATCCTCCTCTGCAGCCTCACTTCGTGCAGTGTGTGTCCCATCCTCCTCAGCAGCCTCACTTCATGCAGTGTGTGTCCCATCCTCCTTTGCAGCCTCACTTCCTGCAGTGTGTCCCATCCTCCTCAGCAGCCTCACTTCGTGCAGTGTGTGTCCCATCCTCCTCCGCAGCCTCACTTCATGCAGTGTGTTTCCCATCCTCCTCCGTAGCCTCACTTCCTGCAGTGTGTTTCCCATCCTCCTCCGTAGCCTCACTTCCTGCAGTGTGTCCCATCCTCCTCCGTAGCCTCACTTCCTGCAGTGTGTTTCCCATCCTCCTCCGTAGCCTCACTTCCTGCAGTGTGTTTCCCATCCTCCTCCGTAGCCTCACTTCCTGCAGTGTGTCCCATCCTCCTCCGTAGCCTCACTTCCTGCAGTGTGTTTCCCATCCTCCTCAGCAGCCTCACTTCCTGCAGTGTGTCCCATCCTCCTCCGTAGCCTCACTTCGTGCAGTGTGTTTCCCATCCTCCTCCGCAGCCTCACTTCCTGCAGTGTGTTTCCCATCCTCCTCCGCAGCCTCACTTCCTGCAGTGTGTTTCCCATCCTCCTCCGCAGCCTCACTTCCTGCAGTGTGTGTCCCATCCTCCTCCGCAGCCTCACTTCATGCAGTGTGTGTCCCATCCTCCTCTGCAGCCTCACTTCATGCAGTGTGTGTCCCATCCTCCTCCGCAGCCTCACTTCATGCAGTGTGTGTCCCATCCTCCTCCGCAGCCTCACTTCCTGCAGTGTGTGTCCCATCCTCCTCCGCAGCTTCACTTCATGCAGTGTGTGTCCCATCCTCCTCCGTAGCTTCACTTCATGCAGTGTGTGTCCCATCCTCCTCTGCAGCCTCACTTCATGCAGTGTGTGTCCCATCCTCCTCCGCAGCCTCACTTCCTGCAGTGTGTCCCATCCTCCTCCGCAGCCTCACTTCATGCAGTGTGTGTCCCATCCTCCTCTGCAGCCTCACTTCATGCAGTGTGTGTCCCATCCTCCTCCGCAGCCTCACTTCATGCAGTGTGTGTCCCATCCTCCTCCGCAGCCTCACTTCATGCAGTGTGTGTCCCATCCTCCTCCGCAGCTTCACTTCATGCAGTGTGTGTCCCATCCTCCTCCGTGTCCCCTTCACCCTCTGGTCTCCCCGGGGTGTCGCTCTCTATGACCTTTTGGAGGTGAAATGTGCGGCTCCATTCCAGGGCAGTGCAGCTGTCACGGAGTCGTCATGGCTGCAGCTGTCTGGTGTCTTGGGGGCAGCAGGGATCTAGAATCCTCCATCATTCAGATCAGGATCCATTTATAGGCCTGGGCTCCATCGTCTTTCTCCACGTCTTACGGTGGGGAAGCTGAGAAGTCTTTTGTCTATGAGCCGACGATGATGTCTCGTACAGTGTGCTCCATCAGTGATCAGTCAGGATTCCTGCCTGTGGGGGAGGGGAGGAAACGTTACATATATCTAAGAAGTCAGCACGGTAATAGTGATGGTGACTCGGGCCGGCCACTCCCCTCCTCCGACCACCTGCCTGTGATGGTGATTGCCACATGCACTGGGGATGAAGCTGTCCTATATGCACAGTAGGGATTATTGAATGTGGAGACCAGGGGGCCCAACCCCAAAGGTGTATGAGTTATGGTAATGAAGTCAGTGCCCCCATCATGTATTTTGGGGGGGAAATGGAGGGAAGAGAAGTTACTGTGATGAAAACGTTTAGGGTGGTGGGGGAATCGTATGCATGGGGGATTGAGGTTGTGTTGGGATGGAGGTGGTTTGGGAGGAATGGGTTTGTTTGGCACAGTGGCCTCCAAGGAAAATTGTTAGGAGATCCCCACTAAAGCCAGTAATGTCCTTTCTGATTGGTCGACATGGCTAGCTTCTCCTCTTATGATTTCTGCTCAGAATTTTATAACTTTGTCTTTATTTTCCTGTTTTGGTAAACCAGACCTTGTCCAATGGTCCATCCCCGGAGGGGCTGAAGTGTGGAACCTTCTACTACCCTCAGCTGCGTCCCGGTTATATCCAGATTCCCATTCAGCATGAAGGCTTGGAGAGCAGACAGCAGCCGCCCTTCCCCCATATGCATCAGCCAGGGCTGCAAAGGGTGAAATGTGACCCCTCCACCCAGAAGCGTCCACAGTCTCCGCTGACGGGCCCCAACCGACCTCAGTCTCCGTCCTGGAGTCACTCAGAATCTTCCCCTACAGATAAACCAGTTGGACAGGGCATCGGGTCCTTGGGGTCTCGTGGATCATCACAAGGACAATCGGTAATGTCTGTCAGTAGTTACACTCTGCTTCTGTGGTGGTGTCCCCCTTGTAGTGTCTTGTGACGTATGAGATGCTAATCCCTATGTATATAGTATTTCTTGGGAGATTATGTCCTAAGAGCTCTTAGTTACTTCCGTATATCGACAAAGTATAAAATGATTGAAGATTCAGCCTTCTGTCCTTGGAAGTTCCTGCTGCACAGAAATAATCTTGTTGTGTAGCTGGTGCATGTATATGTGTATATAATGTGTGTATACACCATGTGTGGGGATTGTGTGATTTTCCCATCCATAGGATGTGGTTTGGATGCTGAATACACATCCTATGGACTGGGATTTGTGGCATCTGTACTGGTGGTGGGAGTGGCTGGATGGAATAGAGAGAAGTCGTGTATTTTCTAGGGGAACTTGTACCCATGGAATAGAGTATGGGAGTAAACTAGAGATTATGATTGATCGATGGATTCTTGTGTTATATTGCAGCCGCCTCCTTCTGAGCAGAGTGGCCCTCCACAAACACAGGTCAGGCAGGGGACCGCCAGACAAGGCCACCAGCTGCCTCGGGGTTATATTCCCATTCCGGTGATCCACGAGGGGAACATCCTGCGACAGTCCTCTCACAATGTGCCACAGAAGACCCTACATCCCCAGTCAGAAAGCCAGGCCCACCAGCCTGTGTTCCACAGGGTTCAGGATGAAAGAGAATCCAGACTACCCCCAAAGACTGTGTCTAGTCGGGAGAGTTCACCGGCCAGAACGCCTCCTCCCACTGCTCCAGTCAGAGTGCAGGTAATGTCTGGCGGGAGTGGGTACTGGTCTGATAGAAGATGGTTAGACTCCTGGGTGTAGGGCAGGTGGTGCCCTCACTGATTTTTGGCTTCTTTCCCAGGGTTATGATTTTATTAACGCTTAAAGAGTCACTGTGGTGAAATTTGTTTTTTTGCAGAAATCAATAGTCCAGGTGATTTTAAGAAACTTTGTAATTGGATTTATTAGGCAAATCAGCCATTATCTGCTTTAAAAAGCCTTTTCCCAGGTCCCGCCCCCTCCCACCTCTCCTTTCTGTCATCCACTGCTTAGAATCAGGAAGTCTCAATCAGGGTCCTGTCTGTGCTATGGAGAGGGGAGGGGGGGGAAGAGACAGAGGAGAAATGTCAGCAGCAGAGAGCAAAGGATACTCAGCAGGGAGCTATTCAGAGGTCAGAGAGGTCAGTGGTGACATGACAGGAGAGAGGACAAAGGGTAATGTAGCTTTTAATTAACTCTTTGTTGTCCTGTTTTGGTGTCTCTTTTCCCTCTCTCCATAGGAGAACAATGAAGACAGGGGGAGAGCTTCAAACTGCTTTTTCATTATAAAAATTCATTTTTCAGCTAATAAACCCAATTACAAAGTTTCTTAAAATCGCATGTACTATTGATTTCTGCAAAAAAAAAAAATTCATGACAGTGACACTTTAAGTTTGTGGACTGTATATTTATAACATGTCAATTACATTTTGTCTGGCAGATTCCAATACAGAGGGTTTCCCCTCCTAGGAGTCATCTGGAGATTGACCCAAACTCTCTACCCACTGCCCCTATTCAGAAATCCTCTCCTACAACTGTTCCGGTTCATGTGACCTTTACATCGACATCACCAGTCCAGGATAATGCTTCAAGTGTATGTCCAGTCCTGACTTTCCCTCCAAGCAGCCCCCCAGCTCAGACAAACCCAACCCCATTGTGTACTGATCAGGAGCGAATCGTAACTGTAGAAGAGGATAATAAACTGCTCTCTGAGAAAGTAGAAAAAGAAGAGCTGCAATGTCCACAAATGCTGGAAGAGAAAGTGGTGATGGATGCAGGTGACCCCCCAGCAGAGTCGGCTGAGCCCCAGAGCAAACATCCCGGCGTGCTCCAGATAGAGAGGATTCTGCAGCGGGTGCAGGCGCTACAAGAGGCTGTGGACAACTTCCAAGGCAGCAAGAATGTGAAGAAGTATCTGATACTGGAGGAAGATCTGACTAAGGAGCTACTGGCCCTGGATTCAGTAGACCCTGAAGGCCGAGCTGATGTGCGCCAGGCGAGGAGAGATGGTGTTAGAAAAGTCCAGAATATTCTTGAGGCTTTGGAACAGAAAGCTACTGATATCCCAGCTGTTGAGCCAACTATAAACTCCCAAGAGCTAATGGAATTGGGTGGCCCATTGGAGGAAAGTACAGGAGCGTCCGACCCTGCTGGATCAGTGCAGCCTGAAGGTTCTCTGCCACAGGCATCTTCTACGCCAGAAGTCCCTGGATCAACCCCGGGCAGTGGACATTAGTGGCCTGAACATGGACAGAAGGGCTGATCACTCAGAGGCCTTTTGGGTTTTATTTTTGCATTTTACAAAATTGCGTGTGTCATTGTGTGACTTAAGCGTCACATCGGCAGAATCTGTCCAAGAAGAAGAAACGGCTGCGAATGTCGGCTATGTTTACAGAGCAGCACTTTCTATGGAATAACTTTGGGAAAGACTGGGTGTAAGTCCTGGAACTGAATGGACGTTGAATGTTTTATCCTGTCATCTGTCTATGGATCCTGTATGGTTTAAGCACATTCTGTACTGATCCTTCCAGTGACCACACGGTGGCAGATGGTGGTGGAGTCTGCAGTACACTCGGTGGCCTTACCTTCACAGATGTGGCCTGTCTGAACGCCATTGGGTATCTGGTGGTTGGTTCTTTATTGCCCGCCTTGTTCAGGCTACTCCGCTCTGGACGCAAGATGTAGAACTTTCTCTCTCTGTCCAGTCTTCTCGCCCACAGACTTGGCCCTACAAATTGGAAGCTGAGAAAGGGTTTAACCCTTCACCCTAAAGTTCCTTTATTGGTGATGTGAGTATAGGGCTGGTGTTAATCTGGGTATGTACGTAATATGCACTACTACCTCCTCCTCCCCAGAAGCAGTAGTTGAGGGTTACATCTCTTAGGAATCTATTCTTGTATCTAGAACATGCGACAAACTGAGGAGGAAGTAGAAAGAGAAAATACATAATGTAATAATGGAGCTGGATGCTGGTTTGGGTTTTCTCAACACTTGTTCTGGTGTGTTCCTTGGCGTAGCTTGCAGTGCCTGATCCCAGTACTGGCTCCAGCCAGGCCGCCATTGCCTTTTTTCTGCTTGCTGAATTCAGGCTTCTCTACTTGTGGAACAGATGACAGGGAAACTGAAGGAACACAAACGCTACTAGAACAATCTCCTTCATCCCGCCAGAGACGACTCCTGGGAATTTGGGCAGATGACACTCCATCTCATCTAATGTGGTTATACTCAGAGGGCTCGGAGGTTAGATATTTTTGCACCTAGAATCATTTAGTAAACTTGTCGCCTTCTCCTCATAATCTGCCCTTCTCCTCTCATTGTTGACAGCTTGTTGTCTAGGTTATAGACCTTTCCTCTGCTCTAAAATCAGTCAACTGGCTGGTGGATGTATAGATAAGAGTATACAGGAGTGGGGACCTTAATCAAAATGCTCCCCTGGCGTACACTATGAAAAAGGCATCACCCTTTTTCCATGGCGTATACCAGCGGTATCCCCTGCTTGCCTGATGGGGGCAGCCTCCTCCAGCACTGGTTCTATCATGCTGTACGCCTGCTTGCTTGATGGGGGCAGCCTCCTCCAGCACTGGTTCTATCATGCTGTACGCCTGCTTGCTTGATGGGGGCAGCCTCCTCCAGCACTGGTTCTATCATGCTGTACGCCTGCTTGCCTGATGGGGGCAGCCTCCTCCAGCACTGGTTCTATCATGCTGTACGCCTGCTTGCTTGATGGGGGCAGCCTCCTCCAGCACTGGTTCTATCATGCTGTACGCCTGCTTGCCTGATGGGGGCAGCCTCCTCCAGCACTGGTTTTATCAAGCCGTACACCTGCTTGCACAAATTTACACCTGCTCCCGAGCAGCTGTCCTCTAGTTGTGCAATGCCTGCTGCAGGTGCAGGGTCAGCCGGATTTACTGAGGAGCATACACCTCTTAGTAAATCAGTGAGAGAAACTAGGGACGGGGCTTTATTGAAGACTGGTGTACTCATGTGTCAATGTACTTCTATATCTCTATAAATCTGTTATACCAATATATACACCAGCAAGACCATTGTTATTAGAGCAGGGTGGTGGTCGGTAACATAGACAACGAGTCGTCAACAATGGGAGGGAAAGGGCAGCATATAAGGAAAAGGAGACAAGTTTAACCCCTTAACGACAAAGGGCGTATAGCTACGCCCTATTGCCGGTAAGGGCGTTCAGAGCGGGGCCGCACGGCGACCCCGCTCTAAACCGCAGCGTTCCCGGGTGCCGCTTGTAGCCCGGGACCAGCTGCATCCGATTACCAGATCCAGCGTCTCCCTGGTGTCTAGTGGCGGAGATCGCTCCCCCGGGATGTTATCTCGGAGGAGCGATCACCGTTTCTGAAGCCAGCCGGGGACCGCTCCAAGATGGCGCCGTCACCGTCTCGGCACTCGTTTACTTCCAGCTGCAGCAGCCGAAAGCAAACGAGTGCCGATCTCATGGATCTCTGCAGCATATCTATACTGCAGAGATCTCAATGAGAGATCAAAGTGTATATACTAGAAGTCCCCTAGGGGGGGAATAACCCTAACCCCTAGGGGGGGAATAACCCTAACCCCTAGGGGGGGGAATAACCCTAACCCCTAGGGGGGGGAATAACCCTAACCCCTAGGGGGGGGAATAACCCTAACCCCTAGGGGGGGGAATAACCCTAACCCCTAGGGGGGGGAATAACCCTAACCCCTAGGGGGGGGAATAACCCTAACCCCTAGGGGGGGGAATAACCCTAACCCCAGGGGGGCTTCTAGTATAAGTGTAAAAAAAAAATATGTAGTGTTGTTGTCAATAAAAAGCCCCCTCCCCTAATAAGTCTGAATCACCCCCCTTTTCCCAGGTTAAAAATAAAAGTAAACAAATAAATAAATAAACATGTTTGCTATCGCCGCGTGCGTTATCGCCTGAACTATTAATTAATCACATTCCTGATCTCGTACGGTAAACGGCGTCAGCGCCAAAAAATCCCAAAGTGCAAAATTGCGCATTTTTGGTCGCATCAAATCCAGAAAAATTGTAATAAAAAGCGATCAAAAAGTCGCATATGCGCAATCAAGGTACCGATAGAAAGAACACATCATGGCGCAAAAAATGACACCTGACACAGCCGCATTGGCCAAAGGATAAAAGCGCTATAAGCCGGGAATGGAGCGATTTTAAGTGACGTATATTTGTTGACAATGGTTTTGAATTTTTTACCGGCCATCAGATACAATATAAGTTATACATGTTACATATCATAGTAATCGTAACGACTTGAGGAACATATATAACAAGTCAGTTTTACCCCAGGGCGAATGGCGTAAAAACACATTTCCCCCAAATAAACAAAATGCATTTTTTTCTTTAATTTCGCCACACTTTGAATTTTTTTCTGGTTTCGCAGTGTACTTTATGCAAAAATTCAGCCT
Organism: Dendropsophus ebraccatus; assembly: GCF_027789765.1. Classification (NCBI taxonomy): domain Eukaryota; kingdom Metazoa; phylum Chordata; class Amphibia; order Anura; family Hylidae; genus Dendropsophus; species Dendropsophus ebraccatus. The sequence goes on from NC_091457.1 coordinate 171,595,782, forward strand.
GTCATTGCAAAGTACAATTAGTGACGCAAAAAATAAGGGGTCATGTGGGTTTCTAGGTGGAAAAATGCAAGTGCTATGGCCTTTTATGCACAAGGAGGAAAAAACGAAAACGCAAAAATCGAAATTGGCTCTGTCCTTAAGGGGTTAAAAAATGATTCTATGTACAAAATAGTTACCTGGTCGAGTTCTACAAGTAGAGCTGAGAATACTCCTTTTACTGCTTACATAATGTGTCCCCATCACCTGTGGTCCTCTCCACCCTGGTGAGATGTCCAGCTCCCCCTCATGTCCCCATCACCTGTGATCCTCTCCACCCAGGTGAGATGTCCAGCTCCCCCTCATGTCCCCATCACCTGTGGTCCTCTCCACCCTGGTGAGATGTCCAGCTCCCCCTCATGTCCCCATTACCTGTGATCTTCTCCACCCAGGTGAGATGTCCAGCTCCCCCTCATGTCCCCATCACCTGTGATCCTCTCCACCCAGGTGAGATGTCCAGCTCCCCCTCATGTCCCCATCACACGGGACTCTCCACCCTGGTGAGATGTCCAGCTCCCCCTCATGTCCCCATCACACGGGACTCTCCACCCTGGTGAGATGTCCAGCTCCCCCTCATGTCCCCATCATCTGTGGTCCTCTCCACCCTGGTGAGATGTCCAGCTCCCCCTCATGTCCCCATCACCTGTGGTCCTCTCCACCCTGGTGAGATGTCCAGCTCCCCCTCATGTCCCCATCACCTGTGGTCCTCTCCACCCTGGTGAGATGTCCAGCTCCCCCTCATGTCCCCATCACCTGTGGTCCTCTCCACCCAGGTGAGATGTCCAGCTCCCCCTCATGTCCCCATCACCTGTGGTCCTCTCCACCCTGGTGAGATGTCCAGCTCCCCCTCATGTCCCCATTACCTGTGATCTTCTCCACCCAGGTGAGATGTCCAGCTCCCCCTCATGTCCCCATCACCTGTGATCCTCTCCACCCTGGTGAGATGTCCAGCTCCCCCTCATGTCCCCATCACCTGTGGTCCTCTCCACCCTGGTGAGATGTCCAGCTCCCCCTCATGTCCCCATTACCTGTGATCCTCTCCACCCTGGTGAGATGTCCAGCTCCCCCTCATGTCCCCATTACCTGTGATCCTCTCCACCCAGGTGAGATGTCCAGCTCCCCCTCATGTCCCCATCACCTGTGGTCCTCTCCACCCTGGTGAGATGTCCAGCTCCCCCTCATGTCCCCATTACCTGTGATCCTCTCCACCCAGGTGAGATGTCCAGCTCCCCCTCATGTCCCCATCACCTGTGATCCTCTCCACCCAGGTGAGATGTCCAGCTCCCCCTCATGTCCCCATCACCTGTGATCCTCTCCACCCTGGTCATAACATCACATGGGACCCGTTGTATAACAATTTGCTCCCTGGTTCCTCACCCACGATCTGCTGGCTTGTGTGGAGTTGACTGTAGGACTGGTTTCACATACAGCATTTTTTGGGAAAAAACAGCATTTCCATTTTGGGTGCAGTTTTTTGAGGCAAAGTTGGAAGTGGGAAATAAAACGTATAGAATTGTCTTTTGGCTTTTGCCTGGTGCGGTGTGTGGCTCCATCCTTAGCGTGTTCTCTGCAGTGACACGTGGCGCTCCGGTCGCTCACACTTCTGTGCACTTTAATCCTGTAAGGAGTGGTAAATAAATCTATATTTATATGTGTGGAAAAGCATTATGCAGATGCTAAAATAAAACTTTCTGACCATGCGTGGAGTCTGGTGTCGTGTATCCAGCGCTGATCACTGGCTCCCCGAATTCACCTCGGCATGGGGCTGCCAAATGCAGGAAAACAATGGAGCTCAGAGTCGGGCAAGAATAACAAAGAAAGGCCAATTGCCCTCATTTAGGGAGACAATACCTTCCCTGCTGATTCCTCTGGGGAACTCGCCGATCATTGTGTGTAGCTGGAGCTCGGTGCTCCCTCTGCCTGCTGGAAGTCATCTGGTTGTGCAGGACCCTCTGAGAGGATAGTTCCACAGACTCCATATGCAGCACGCTCCAGAGTCACTGCTTTTACAATTTAAGAAGCTATAAAGTTCCAAAGTGTCACTGCTCTTACTGTAAAGAATATAGAGAGTACCATAGTGACTGTGGATTCTTTGCTGTAAGAGCAGTGATACTATGGAACTCTATTCTTTACAGTAAAAGCAGTGAGACTATGGGAGACTTTATTCTTTACTGTCATTCTTTCTTTCTCTCCTCCATTCCCCTTATTAGTTTAGTGGCCGTCTTTGTTCCCTCTCCAGCTCTTGTCCTTTCAATGAATCGGGTTCCAGAACTGACCAGCGTCCACCACATTGGGGCGCCCAAAGCTTTATAGAGCAGTAATATTATATCCCTGTCCCCAGAGTCCAGGCCGGGTATATACATGACAATATCCTGCCGGCCTTACAAGCAGCTGACTGACATTGTGCTGTTCTGTAGTCTATTATCTACAAGTACAACCAGATCCTTCTCCATCAGCGACTGCACCAGTGTAACCATCCCAGGACATAGGATGCTGCAGGTTATTACTCCCCCCAGGACATAGGATGCTGCAGGTTATTACTCCCCCAGGACATAGGATGCTGCAGGTTATTACTCCCCCCAGGACATAGGATGCTGCAGGTTATTACTCCCCCCAGGACATAGGATGCTGCAGGTTATTACTCCCCCCAGGACATAGGATGCTGCAGGTTATTACTCCCCCCAGGACATAGGATGCTGCAGGTTATTACTCCCCCCAGGACATAGGATGCTGCAGGTTATTACTCCCCCCAGGACATAGGATGCTGCAGGTTATTACTCCCCCCAGGACATAGGATGCTGCAGGTTATTACTCCCCCCAGGACATAGGATGCTGCAGGTTATTACTCCCCCCAGGACATAGGATGCTGCAGGTTATTACTCCCCCCAGGACATAGGATGCTGCAGGTTATTACTCCCCCCAGGACATAGGATGCTGCAGGTTATTACTCTCCCCAGGACATAGGATGCTGCAGGTTATTACTCTCCCCAGGACATAGGATGCTGCAGGTTATTACTCCCCCCAGGACATAGGATGCTGCAGGTTATTACATGGGCGGGGCCTGGTGATGGGGAACAGAAGAAGAGTGAGTGCACAACCTCAGGAGCAACACTGATTGGTCCTCAGTGGCAGTTTCGAGCCCGTCCTCTCCTAGCTCCTCCCACCAGCTTCATCCTTTCTGCTTCAGCGCAGCCCGTTACATTAATTAAACCACCCGATTAATGCCATAAGAAAAAAAAAAAAAAAACTAGCCAAAATAAAAAATTTTGTTAATCCCGCATCCTAAAAAATATAGATAAAAGCTATCGAAACATCACATGTACCCAGAAGGTGTACCACTAAAAGCCGCAAAAATCCCTAAAATCTTATGCCGCAAAGAAAAAACCCTCACATAACTTCAGTGGCGAAAAAATGTAAGTAGTACAGGTCTAACAATATGCAACACACAAACAGTATATCTAGTAAAAATGCCATAAACCATAACAAAAACTAAATAACACATATATGTATCACTGTAATCGTACCGACCTGACGAATAATGATAATGTCATGTAATATGTAGTAACCGCTATATAACATGGATATCACTGTCACCGTACCAACCTGACAGATAACGATAACATGTCATATGTGACGTATAGTAACCGCTATATAACATGTCATATGTGACGTATAGTAACCGCTATATAACAGGTCATATGTGACGTATAGTAACCGCTATATAACATGTCATATGTGACGTATAGTAACCGCTATATAACATGTCATATATAATGTATAGTAACCGCTATATAACATGTCATATGTGACGTATAGTAACCGCTATATAACATGTCATATGTGACGTATAGTAACCGCTATATAACATGTCATATATAATGTATAGTAACCGCTATATAACATGTCATATGTGACGTATAGTAACCGCTATATAACATGTCATATGTGAGGTATAGTAACCGCTATATAACATGTCATATGTGACGTATAGTAACCGCTATATAACACGGATATCGCTGTAATCGTACTGACCTGGCGAATAATAATAACATGTCATATGTGACGTATAGTAACCGCTATATAACATGTCATATGTGACGTATAGTAAATGGCGTACCAAAAAAATGATGAAAAACAGCTGCTAAATTGTGTTTTTTTTATTCGCACCACCTCATAAAAAACTTGGTACCGATAGAAACGTCAACTTGTCTTATACAAATATTTTGGCACCGCAAGGCCCCTGTGACGCGGTATAATGGCTATAAAAAACCTGAAATAAGAAAAGACCCCCAAAATACACAAGGCTTGTGTCATGTCTGCGGCCTGTGGTTGTCAGGTGACGCACTGCGGCCGCATATGGAGGATTTCTAGAAACATTGGAATATGGGGAATAAATAGTTACATTTCTCAGTTAGTATTTGCCGTTTTAGAGGAAAAAATGGATTAAAATTAAATATCTGCCAAAGAAATTTTACATTTCCCCTCCAACATAAATTTCTGGGAAACACCTAAAGGGTTAATACACTTATGAAATGATACTTTGAATACTGTGAGGGGGGCAGTTTTTACAGTGAAGGGATTTGTGGGGGTAACTAACATATTGGCCCCACAAATCCACTTCAGAACTGGACTGGTCCCTAATAAAATCTGAATTTGAAATTTTCCTGCAAATTTGTAAAATCGCTGCAAAATTTTGAAGCTCTCTAACATCCTAACAAGTAAAAGGACGTTCACCATAAAGCAGACGTTGTAGATGTTGCAGTAATAATTAGTTTATGTGACCTGACTATCTTTCTCAGGAAAAGAGAATTTTGAATATAAAGGATTGTAAATTTTTCTACTTTTTGCACAAATGTTGCATTTTTTTTTAAAAACTACTGAGTGTATCAACCAAAGTATACCACAAACATAAAGGAATATGTCACGAAAAAAAACCTCTCAGAATAACCACGATAGCTAAAAGCATTGCAGAGTTATCACTACATAAAGAGAGGCATTAAGGCCAAAACAGGCTGCGGAGGCGAGGGGTTAAAGTGGGAATATATCAACCTACAAGGGGACATGTATCTGGCTTAAGGTGGAAATATATCAACCGTCATTCCTAGGTGAAGGGGGCACAGCTGGCTGCAAGAGCCATACCTAGCTACTGGGGCCATACCTGGCTTCTAGGGGCGTTCCGGGCTGCTGGGGGCATATACCAGGAGACTGGACCTGGATACAGTAAGTATATAGCTGTTATATAGCAGCCTTCAGGAGACCGGACCTGGATACAGTAAGTATAGCTGTTATATAGCAGCCTTCAGGAGACTGGACCTGGATACAGTAAGTATAGCTGTAATATAGAAGACCGGACCTGGATACAGTAAGTATAGCTGTTATATAGCAGCCTTCAGGAGACTGGACCTGGATACAGTAAGTATAGCTGTAATATAGCTGCCTTCAGGAGACTGGACCTGGATACAGTAAGTATAGCTGTAATATAGGAGACTGGACCTGGATACAGTAAGTATAGCTGTTATATAGCTGCCTTCAGGAGACTGGACCTGGATACAGTAAGTATAGCTGTTATATAGCAGCCTTCAGGGGACTGGACCTGGATACAGTAAGTATATAGCTGTTATATAGCAGCCTTCAGGAGACCGGACCTGGATACAGTAAGTATAGCTGTTATATAGCAGCCTTCAGGAGACAGGACCTGGATACAGTAAGTATATAGCTGTTATATAGCTGCCTTCAGGAGATTGGACCTGGATACAGTAAGTATATAGCTGTTATATAGCAGCCTTCAGGAGACCGGACCTGGATACAGTAAGTATAGCTGTAATATAGCTGCCTTCAGGAGACTGGGCCTGTATACAGTAAGTATAGCTGTTATATAGCTGCCTTCAGGAGACTGGACCTGGATACAGTAAGTATAGCTGTTATATAGCTGCCTTCAGGAGACCGGACCTGGATACAGTAAGTATAGCTGTCATATAGCAGCCTTCAGGAGACTGGACCTGGATACAGTAAGTATAGCTGTAATATAGCTGCCTTCAGGAGACTGGACCTGGATACAGTAAGTATAGCTGGTATATAGCAGCCTTCAGGGGACTGGACCTGGATACAGTAAGTATAGCTGTTATATAGCAGCCTTCAGGAGACTGGACCTGGATACAGTAAGTATAGCTGTTATATAGCATTTACCAGGAGACTGGACCTGGATACAGTAAGTATAGCTGTAATATAGCTGCCTTCAGGAGACTGGACCTGGATACTGTAAGTATAGCTGTAATATAGGAGACTAGACCTGGATACAGTAAGTATAGCTGTTATATAGCTGCCTTCAGGAGACTGGACCTGGATACAGTAAGTATAGCTGTTATATAGCAGCCTTCAGGGGACTGGACCTGGATACAGTAAGTATATAGCTGTTATATAGCAGCCTTCAGGAGACCGGACCTGGATACAGTAAGTATAGCTGTTATATAGCTGCCTTCAGGAGACCGGACCTGGATACAGTAAGTATAGCTGTTATATAGCATCTACCAGGAGACTAGACCTGGATACAGTAAGTATAGCTGTTATATAGCTGCCTTCAGGAGACCGGACCTGGATACAGTAAGTATAGCTGTTATATAGCTGCCTTCAGGAGACCGGACCTGGATAGAGTAAGTATAGCTGGTATATAGCTGCCTTCAGGAGACTGGGCCTGGATACAGTAAGTATAGCTGGTATATAGCTGCCTTCAGGAGACTGGACCTGGATACAGTAAGTATAGCTGTTATATAGCATCTACCAGGAGACAGGAACTGGATACAGTAAGTATAGCTGTTATATAGCTGCCTTCAGGAGACCGGACCTGGATAGAGTAAGTATAGCTGGTATATAGCTGCCTTCAGGAGACTGGGCCTGGATACAGTAAGTATAGCTGTTCTATAGCATCTACCAGGAGACTGGACCTGGATACAGTAAGTATAGCTGTTATATAGCATCTACCAGGAGAAAGGAACTGGATACAGTAAGTATAGCTGTTATATAGCTGCCTTCAGGAGACCCGACCTGTATACAGTAAGTATAGCTGTTATATAGCTGCCTTCAGGAGACCGGACCTGGATACAGTAAGTATAGCTGGTATATAGCAGCCTTCAGGAGACCGGACCTGGATACAGTAAGTATAGCTGGTATATAGCTGCCTTCAGGAGACCGGACCTGGATACAGTAAGTATAGCTGTTATATAGCTGCCTTCAGGAGACTGGACCTGGATACAGTAAGTATAGCTGTTATATAGCATCTACCAGGAGACTAGACCTGGATACAGTAAGTATAGTTGTTATATAGCATTGTAACGCCTGGAGTAGTGGATCCACTGGACCGTCACCAGCGATGGCACTAACCTCACCAGGGAGCGGAGTCTAAGGGGCCGCTGGTTTTCACCAGAGCCCGCCGCAAGGCAGGATGGACTTGCTGCGGCAGGCGACCCCCAGGTCGCTACCCCTGGCTTGGTTGCTGGTGATGGCAGGCGAGGCGTGGCAGGAGCAGTAGGCAGGAGATGGTAGTGGCAGAGGTCTGTAGTCGTGACCGCAGGAGACAGGCTGAAGACAGGAGCAATAGAGTAACGGGGAAGCAGGAACCAGGAACAAGGACTAGGGACCAGGTAGCGGGCAGGAATCAGGAACAAGGACTGGGGACCAGGTAGCGGACAGGAATCAGGAACAACAGGGAGCTGGGCCAAACGCTATGGGAAGCATGTAGAGGCTCCAACCCTAAGGACAGGGCATGCTGGGATTTATAGGGGAGTGATTGGTGACACTAACCAATTAGGAGCGCACTGCCCCTTTAAATCTGAGACAGCCGGCGCGCGCGCCCTAGGAGGCGGGGACGCGCGCGCCGGCCGGCACAGACCGCGACATGCACGGAGGAGAGGTGAGGCGCCCCAGGGGCCGAAGCAGCAGCAGCGCCGGGTCCCTACACAAGGACCCCGGCGGCTGCACGGGACAGGAGGCGGTCGCGGCGGCAACCCGGAACGCGGGAAGCCGCCGCGGCCGTGACAGTACCCCCCCCCTTTGGCCTCCCCCTCTTTCTTGCCTGCAAATGGCACAGGAAGCCACAAAGTCTTTGACATCTTGGGATAGGCTGGGCCACCAGTAGTGGCGAGAGATCCGTTGGCCGGTCTTACGGACTCCAGGGTGCCCGGCCTCCAACGAGGAATGTCCCCACTTCAAAATACCTCTTCGAAGCGCAGGGTGAACATGAGTCTTTCCGGGGGGTACTCTCTGAAGAGAGGAGGTGACGACTGGTACTAGGCGATCAGGCGGTATAACGTGGCAAGGGACTGTGGGTCTGTGGACGAGGACCTTCTGTAAGTTCTTCCGGTGGTGAGAGGACACGACCTTAGTCTTGGGTACGGGGAGAGGGTACAACTCGGCAGAGAAGGCATCCGCCGAGTCTTGGTCTTCTGCCGGTAGGCCGGATAGAGGCTTGGCCGGGACAGGAAATGACATAGTACACTTGGTCTGAGGTGACTTGAGACACTGGTGGGAACAGTCCTGACCCCAACTGAGAATCTCCCCGGTTCTCCAGTCCAGCTGAGGGGCATGTTCTTGTAGCCACGGGAGTCCCAGGAGGACCGCGGGGGAAGAATGGGGCAGGACGTAGAAGGATATCTCTTCTTGATGTAAAGGACCCACCTGGAGGACTAAAGATGCGGTCTGGTAGTACACACGGTCGGTAAGAATTTCGCCCGTGACCGAGGAGATAGTCAGGGGCCTGGCTAGTCGGGTCACGGGTAGCCGCCATCTTTGGACCAATGTTGCCGCAATAAAACTGCCTGCTGAGCCAGAATCGAGGAAGGCAGTAGTCTGATGATTTTGTCCTGAGGGAGTCCGGATGGAAACTGGCATAGACAGACTTGGAATGGTGGCATTCGCACCTAGGGACACCTGTCCCACCGGACCTAGGTGCGAGCATCCTCCGGATGTTTGGGGACGTAGGGGACATCCCAGCCGGAAGTGATCGGTACCACCGCAATAGAGACAGAGATTCTGCTCCAGGCGCCGGATTCTTTCATCAGGCGTCAGGTGAGCCCGTTCCACCTGCATAGGAATCTCAGGAGAGGGTTGGGACATCGAAAGGTCAGGATTCTGGAAAACCGGCGCCAGCTGGGGATGGCGACGGGAACGGGTTAGTAAATGTTCATGCCGAACCTCCTCCTCCCTCTCCGAAAAACGAGTATCAACTCGGGTGGCCAGTAGAATGAGTTCGTTCAGGGAGGTAGGCAGGTCTCGGGCAGCGAGCACGTCTCTCACTCGACTAGACAGGCCCTTCTTGAAGGTGGCCAATAGGGCGGCCTCGTTCCAGTCCAATTCAGCTGCCAGGGTGCGGAACTGGATGGCGTAGTCACCAACAGAGGAGCTGCCTTGAGAGAGGTTGAGGAGAGCAGTCTCGGCTGAAGAAGCACGGGCAGGTTCCTCAAAGACGGAGCGAAACTCGAATAGGAAGGCCCGGAGATTGGCAGCAACAGGATCATCACGGTCCCACAGTGGCGTGGCCCAGGCCAGGGCTCTACCTTCTAATAGGCTGATGATGAAAGCCACTTTAGAGCGCTCGGTGGAAAACTGACTACTCAAAAGTTCAATGTGCATGGTGCACTGAGTCAGGAATCCTCTGCACAACTTAGAGTCCCCAGAGTACTTGCTTGGGAGGGCCAGTCGGAGTGAAGAAGCAGCGTCAGGAGGTGGTGTGCGCTGGGCAGTAGTCTGCTGCTGTAAGGCGGCAGTGAGTTGCTGGATCTGCTGTGACTGTTTCTGGATTTGTTGAGCCTGTTGCGCGACCACTCTGGCGACGTCACGGAGATCAGGCACCTCGCCGGGATCCATGGTTGGAGCCTACTGTAACGCCTGGAGTAGTGGATCCACTGGACCGTCACCAGCGATGGCACTAACCTCACCAGGGAGCGGAGTCTAAGGGGCCGCTGGTTTTCACCAGAGCCCGCCGCAAGGCAGGATGGACTTGCTGCGGCAGGCGACCCCCAGGTCGCTACCCCTGGCTTGGTTGCTGGTGATGGCAGGCGAGGCGTGGCAGGAGCAGTAGGCAGGAGATGGTAGTGGCAGAGGTCTGTAGGCGTAACCGCAGGTGACAGGCTGAACACAGGGGCAATAGTGTAACAGAGGAGCAGGAACCAGGAACAAGGACTAGGGACCAGGTAGCGGACAGGAATCAGGAACAACAGGGAGCTGGGCCAAACGCTATGGGAAGCATGTAGAGGCTCCAACCCTAAGGACAGGGCATGCTGGGATTTATAGGGGAGTGATTGGTGACACTAACCAATTAGGAGCGCACTGCCCCTTTAAATCTGAGACAGCCGGCGCGCGCGCGCCCTAGGAGGCGGGGACGCGCGCGCCGGCCGGCACAGACCGCGACATGCACGGAGGAGAGGTGAGGCGTCCCAGGGGCCGAAGCAGCAGCAGCGCCGGGTCCCTACACAAGGACCCCGGCGGCTGCACGGGACAGGAGGCGGTCGCGGCGGCAACCCGGAACGCGGGAAGCCGCCGCGGCCGTGACAAGCATCTACCAGGAGACTGGACCTAGATACAGTAAGTATAGCTGTTATATAGCATTTACCAGGAGACCGGACCTGGATACAGTAAGTATATCTGTTATATAGCAGCCTTCAGGAGACCGGACCTGGATACAGTAAGTATAGCTGTTATATAGCTGCCTTCAGGAGACCGGACCTGGATAGAATAAGTATAGCTGGTATATAGCTGCCTTCAGGAGACTGGGCCTGGATACAGTAAGTATAGCTGTTATATAGCAGCCTTCAGGAGACTGGACCTGGATACAGTAAGTATAGCTGTTATATAGCATCTACCAGGAGACAGGACCTGGATACAGTAAGTATAGCTGTTATATAGCATTTACCAGGAGACAGGACCTGGATACAGTAAGTATATAGCTGTTATATAGCTGCCTTCAGGAGACCGGACCTGGATACAGTAAGTATAGCTGTTATATAGCTGCCTTCAGGAGACCGGACCTGGATACAGTAAGTATAGCTGTTATATAGCTGCCTTCAGGAGACCGGACCTGGATACAGTAAGTATAGCTGGTATATAGCTGCCTTCAGGAGACTGGACCTGGATACAGTAAGTATATAGCTGTTATATAGCATTTACCAGGAGACCGGACCTGGATACAGTAAGTATAGCTGTTATATAGCTGCCTTCAGGAGACCGGACCTGGATACAGTAAGTATAGCTGTTATATAGCAGCCTTCAGGAGTCCGGACCTGGATACAGTAAGTATAGCTGTTGTATAGCTGCCTTTAGGAGACTGGACCTGGATACAGTAAGTTTAGCTGTTATATAGCATCTACCAGGAGACTGGACCTGGATACAGTAAGTATAGCTGTTATATAGCATCTACCAGGGGACTGGACCTAGATACAGTAAGTATAGCTGTTATATAGCATCTACCAGGATACAGGACCTGGATACAGTAAGTATAGCTGTTATATAGCATTTACCAGGAGACAGGACCTGGATACAGTAAGTATATAGCTGTTTTATGGCATTTATCAGGAGACTGGACCTGGATACAGTAAGTATAGCTGGTATATAGCTGCCTTCAGGTGGCAGGACCTGGATACAGTAAGTATAGCTGTTATATAGCTGCCTCCAGGAGACTGGACCTGGTTACATTAAATATAGCTGTTTAATAGCTGCCTTCAGGAGACTGGACCTGGATACAGTAAGTATAGCTGTTATATAGCAGCCTTCAGGGGACTGGACCTGGATACAGTAAGTATATAGCTGTTATATAGCAGCCTTCAGGAGACCGGACCTGGATACAGTAAGTATAGCTGTTATATAGCAGCCTTCAGGAGACCGGACCTGGATACAGTAAGTATAGCTGTTATATAGCTGCCTTCAGGAGACTGGACCTGGATACAGTAAGTATAGCTGTTATATAGCATCTACCAGGAGACAGGAACTGGATACAGTAAGTATAGCTGTTTTATAGCATTTACGAGGAGACCGGACCTGGATACAGTACAGTAAGTATAGCTGTTATATAGCTGCCTTCAGGAGACTGGACCTGGATACAGTAAGTATAGCTGTTATATAGCAGCCTTCAGGAGACCGGACCTGGATACAGTAAGTTTAGCTGTTATATAGCATTTACCAGGAGACTGGACCTGTATACAGTAAGTATAGCTGTTATATAGCTGCCTTTAGGAGACTGGACCTGGATACAGTAAGTATAGCTGTTATATAGCTGCCTTCAGGAGACTGGACCTGGATACAGTAAGTATATAGCTGTTATATAGCTGCCTTCAGGAGACAGGACCAGGATACAGTAAGTATATAGCTGTTATATAGCTGCCTTCAGGAGACTGGACCTGGATACAGTAAGTTTAGCTGTTATATAGCATCTACCAGGAGACTGGACCTGTATACAGTAAGTATAGCTGTTATATAGCGGCCTTCAGGAAACTGGACCTGGACACAGTAAGTATAGCTGTTATATAGCAGCCTTCAGGAGACCGGACCTGGATACAGTAAGTATAGCTGTTATATAGCTGCCTTCAGGAGACCGGACCTGGATACAGTAAGTATAGCTGTTATATAGCTGCCTTCAGGAGACCGGATCTGGATAGAGTAAGTATAGCTGGTATATAGCTGCCTTCAGGAGACTGGGCCTGGATACAGTAAGTATAGCTGTTATATAGCATCTACCAGGAGACTGGACCTGGATACAGTAAGTATAGCTGTTATATAGTATCTACCAGGAGACAGGACCTGGATACAGTAAGTATAGCTGTTTTATAGCATTTACCAGGAGACAGGACCTGGATACAGTAAGTATATAGCTGTTATATAGCTGCCTTCTGGAGACCGGACCTGGATACAGTAAGTATAGCTGTTATATAGCTGCCTTCAGGAGACCGGACCTGGATACAGTAAGTATATAGCTGTTATATAGCTGCCTTCAGGAGACCGGACCTGGATACAGTAAGTATAGCTGTTATATAGCAGCCTTCAGGAGACCGGACCTGGATACAGTAAGTATAGCTGTTATATAGCTGCCTTCAGGAGACCGGACCTGGATACAGTAAGTATAGCTGTTATATAGCTGCCTTCAGGAGACCGGATCTGGATAGAGTAAGTATAGCTGGTATATAGCTGCCTTCAGGAGACTGGGCCTGGATACAGTAAGTATAGCTGTTATATAGCATCTACCAGGAGACTGGACCTGGATACAGTAAGTATAGCTGTTATATAGCATCTACCAGGAGACAGGACCTGGATACAGTAAGTATAGCTGTTATATAGCTGCCTCCAGGAGACAGGACCTGGATACAGTAAGTATAGCTGTTTTATAGCATTTACCAGGAGACAGGACCTGGATACAGTAAGTATAGCTGTTATATAGCTGCCTTCTGGAGACCGGACCTGGATACAGTAAGTATAGCTGTTATATAGCTGCCTTCAGGCGACCGGACCTGGATACAGTAAGTATAGCTGTTATATAGCTGCCTTCAGGAGACCGGACCTGGATACAGTAAGTATAGCTGGTATATAGCTGCCTTCAGGAGACTGGACCTGGATACAGTAAGTATAGCTGTTATATAGCTGCCTTCAGGAGACTGGACCTGGATACAGTAAGTTTAGCTGTTATATAGCATCTACCAGGAGACTAGACCTGGATACAGTAAGTATAGCTGTTATATAGCATCTACCAGGAGACTGGACCTAGATACAGTAAGTATAGCTGTTATATAGCATCTACCAGGATACAGGACCTGGATACAGTAAGTATAGCTGTTATATAGCATTTACCAGGAGACAGGACCTGGATACAGTAAGTATAGCTGTTATATAGCTGCCTTCAGGATACAGGACCTGGATACAGTAAGTATAGCTGTTATATAGCTGCCTTCAGGATACAGGACCTGGATACAGTAAGTATAGCTGTTTTATAGCATTAACCAGGAGACAGGACCTGGATACAGTAAGTATATAGCTGTTTTATGGCATTTATCAGGAGACTGGACCTGGATACAGTAAGTATATAGCTGGTATATAGCTGCCTTCAGGAGGCAGGACCTGGATACAGTAAGTATAGCTGTTATATAGCTGCCTCCAGGAGACTGGACCTGGATACATTAAATATAGCTGTTATATAGCAGCCTTCAGGAGACTGGACCTGGATACAGTAAGTATAGCTGGTATATAGCATTTACCAGGAGACAGGACCTGGATACAGTAAGTATATAGCTGTTTTATGGCATTTATCAGGAGACTAGACCTGGATACAGTAAGTATAGCTGTTATATGTCATGATCTCGCCTGAAAAGGCATCAGTGCCACCCTCTGCTGCGAAGATTAGACCTCTGCGCCAAAGACTGCGATTTTGGCCATAATCTTCCATTTATTCTGTGTTTTGTTTGCCTTGTTTTTGCCCTGTCTGAACTGTGTCTTATTTCTTCTGGTCTGCTAATTGTTTTCCCGGCCCCACCCGTGTCTGTGCTTCTAAGCTTCCCTGGTCATGTAACGGTGAACCTGCCTTTGCCTCAGTGATTGACAGCTGGTCCCTCCTATCATCTTCTGGACTTGGTTCCTGGTCTCCTATTTAAGATTTCAGCTTCTGCCTGTGCCTGGCCGGTTATTGACTTGTCTCTGCCTGCTTGTGGTTCTGTTTCTTTGCTTCTCCTGATTCCTGCCTTGTATCTTTTGACCTTGCTTGCTTGCTGCCTGCCCCCGACCTTATTGCCTGTTATTTGACTACTCTTTTGGATCCGATTTTGTACCTTTGCTGCCAGACTGTTGTGACCCGGATTGCTGACCATTCTTATTGTGTTTTGTCTGTCTGTCTTGTCTTTTTGTCCCACCTAGCCAGTGCAGGGACCGCCGCCCAGTTGCTGCCCTAGGGTTTAGCCTGGGGGGGCAAGTAGGTAGAGTCAGTGGGTGGGGCTGAGCTTAGGGCTCACTGTCTCTGTGTGTCTGGTGTCACCGGTTCCTGACATTATATAGCTGCCTTCAGGAGACCGGACCTGGATACAGTAAGTTTAACTGTTATATAGCAGCCTTCAGGAGACAGGACCTGGATACAGTAAGTATAGCTGTTATATAGCTGCCTTCAGGAGACTGGGCCTGGATACAGTAAGTATAGCTGTTATATAGCTGCCTTCAGGAGACCGGACCTGGATACAGTAAGTATAGCTGTTATATAGCAGCCTTCAGGAGACAGGACCTGGATACAGTAAGTATATAGCTGTTATATAGCTGCCTTCAGGAGACTGGACCTGGATACAGTAAGTATAGCTGGTATATAGCTGCCTTCAGGAGACTGGACCTGGATACAGTAAGTATAGCTGTTATATAGCTGCCTTCAGGAGACTGGGCCTGGATACAGTAAGTATAGCTGTTATATAGCTGCCTTCAGGAGACCGGACCTGGATACAGTAAGTTTAACTGTTATATAGCAGCCTTCAGGAGACAGGACCTGGATACAGTAAGTATATAGCTGTTATATAGCTGCCTTCAGGAGACTGGACCTGGATGCAGTAAGTATATAGCTGTTATATAGCAGCCTTCAGGAGACTGGACCTGGATACAGTAAGTATAGCTGTTATATAGCTGCCTTCAGGAGACCGGACCTGGATACAGTAAGTATAGCTGTTATATAGCTGCCTTCAGGAGACAGGACCTGGATACAGTAAGTATAGCTGTTATATAGCTGCCTTCAGGAGACAGGACCTGGATACAGTAAGTATATAGCTGTTATATAGCTGCCTTCAGGAGACAGGACCTGGATGCAGTAAGTATATAGCTGTTATATAGCAGCCTTCAGGAGACTGGACCTGGATACAGTAAGTATAGCTGTTATATAGCAGCCTTCAGGAGACTGGACCTGGATACAGTAAGTATAGCTGTTATATAGCTGCCTTCAGGAGACTGGACCTGGATACAGTAAGTATATAGCTGTTATATAGCAGCCTTCAGGAGATTGGACCTGGATACAGTAAGTATATAGCTGTTATATAGCTGCCTTCAGGAGACTGGACCTGGATACAGTAAGTATAGCTGTTATATAGCTGCCTTCAGGAGACTGGACCTGGATACAGTAAGTATATAGCTGTTATATAGCAGCCTTCAGGAGATTGGACCTGGATACAGTAAGTATATAGCTGTTATATAGTTGCCTGCAGGAGACTGGACCTGGATACAGTAAGTATAGCTGTTATATAGCTACCTTCAGGAGACTGGACCTGTATACAGTAAGTATATAGCTGTTATATAGCTGCCTGCAGGAGACTGGACCTGGAATACAATAAGTATAGCTGTTATATAGCAGCCTTCAGGAGACTGGACCTGGATACAGTAAGTATAGCTATTATATAGCTGCCTTCAGGAGACCGGACCTGGATACAGTAAGTATAGCTGTTATATAGCAGCCTTCAGGAGATTGGACCTGGATACAGTAAGTATATAGCTGTTATATAGTTGCCTGCAGGAGACTGGACCTGGATACAGTAAGAATAGCTGTTATATAGCAGCCTTCAGGGGACTGGACCTGGATACAGTAAGTATAGCTGTTATATAGCTGCCTTCAGGAGACTGGACCTGGATACAGTAAGAATAGCTGTTATATAGCAGCCTTCAGGGGACTGGACCTGGATACAGTAAGTATAGCTGGTATATAGCTGCCTTCAGGAGACTGGACCTGTATACAGTAAGTATAGCTGTTATATATCAGCCTTCAGGAGATTGGACCTGGATACAGTAAGTATATAGCTGTTATATAGCTGCCTTCAGGAGACTGGACCTGTATACAGTAAGTATAGCTGTTATATATCAGCCTTCAGGAGATTGGACCTGGATACAGTAAGTATATAGCTGTTATATAGTTGCCTTCAGGGGACTGGACCTGGATACAGTAAGTACAGCTGTTATATAGCAGCCTTCAGGAGACTGGACCTGGAATACAATAAGTATAGCTGGTATATAGCAGCCTTCAGGGGACTGGACCTGGATACAGTAAGTATAGCTGGTATATAGCTGTTATATAGGAGACTGGGCCTGGATACAGTAAGTATAGCTGTTATATAGCTGCCTTCAGGAGACTGGACCTGGATACAGTAAGTATATAGCTGTTATATAGCAGCCTTCAGGAGACTGGACCTGGATACAGTAAGTATAGCTGTTATATAGCTGCCTTCAGGAGACTGGACCTGGATACAGTAAGTATATAGCTGTTATATAGCATTTACCAGGAGACTGGACCTGTATACAGTAAGTATATAGCTGTTATATAGCATTTACCAGGAGACCGGACCTGTATACAGTTAGTATATAGCTGTTATAAAGCTGCCTGCAGGAGACTGGACCTGGATACAGTAAGTATATAGCTGTTATAAAGCTGCCTGCAGGAGACTGGACCTGGAATACAATAAGTATAGTAGTTATACAACATGAAAACTAGAAAAAATATAAAAAAAATAATAAATGCACATTGCAAACTTGCTTTACATCACATCCCCTGCTTATTTAGATGTAATAAGTATCTTAGGAGGGATAAATATGTTTAATGTGTGTAACTATATGTGTTTGTGTGTAACTATGTACATACATATCACAGCACCATGTACAGTCATGGCCAAAAGTTTTGAGAATGACACAAATCTTCTATTTTCCCATGATCCTCTGCCCTCTGTTTTTTTCTGTGTGTTTGTCGGATGTTTTTATCACATACAGAAATATAATTGCAATCATATTATGAGTAACAAAAGCTTATACTGACAGATAGATGAGTGACTGCAGCAAGTCTATAATATTTGCAGTGTTGCGGCTTCTTCTTCAGGACCTCTGCAATTCTCCCCGGCTGCTCTCATACAACTTCTGGACCAAATCCTGACTGATAGCCGTCCATTCTTGCACAATCAATGCTTGCATTTTGTCAGAATTTGTTGGTTTTTGTTTGTCCACCCGTCTCTTGATGATTGACCACAAGTTCTCAATGGGATTAAGATCTGGGGAGTTTTCAGGCCATGGACCCAAAATCTCTATGTTTTGTTCCCTGGGCCATTTAGTTATCACCTTTGCTTTATGGCAAGGTGCTCCATCATGCTGCAAAAGGCATTGTTGGTGGCCAAACTGCTCTTGGACGGTTGGGAGAAGTTGCTCTTGGAGGACGTTCTGGTACCATTCTTTATTCATGGCTGTGTTTAAGGCAAGACTGTGAGAGAGCTGATTCCCTTGGCAAGACTGGTGGTAGCGCTCACCTCGTCTTCTCCTAATAAGCTGTTTTCCAGATGTCCCAAACAATCAGAAAGGGGATTCATCAGAGAAAATGACTTTTCCCCAGTCCTCAGCAGTCCACTCCCTGGACCTTTCCCCCAGTCCTCAGCAGTCCGCTCCCTGGACCTTTTCCCCAGTCCTCAGCAGTCCGCTCCCTGGACCTTTTCCCCATTCCTCAGCAGTCCGCTCACCTTTCCCCCAGTCCTCAGCAGTCCGCTCCCTGGACCTTTTCCCCAGTCCTCAGCAGTCCGCTCCCTGGACCTTTCCCCCAGTCCTCAGCAGTCCGCTCCCTGGACCTTTCCCCCAGTCCTCAGCAGTCCACTCCCTGGACCTTTCCCCCAGTCCTCAGCAGTCCGCTCACCTTTCCCCCAGTCCTCAGCAGTCCGCTCCCTGGACCTTTTCCCCAGTCCTCAGCAAGTCCGCTCACCTTTCCCCCAGTCCTCAGCAGTCCGCTCCCTGGACCTTTCCCCCAGTCCTCAGCAGTCCACTCCCTGGACCTTTCCCCCAGTCCTCAGCAGTCCACTCCCTGGACCTTTCCCCCAGTCCTCAGCAGTCCACTCCCTGGACCTTTCCCCCAGTCCTCAGCAGTCCACTCCCTGGACCTTTTCCCCAGTCCTCAGCAGTCCGCTCCCTGGACCTTTTCCCCAGTCCTCAGCAGTCCGCTCCCTGGACCTTTTCCCCAGTCCTCAGCAGTCCGCTCCCTGGACCTTTTCCCCAGTCCTCAGCAGTCCGCTCCCTGGACCTTTTCCCCAGTCCTCAGCAGTCCGCTCCCTGGACCTTTTCACCAGTCCTCAGCAGTCCGCTCACCTTTCCCCCAGTCCTCAGCAGTCCGCTCCCTGGACCTTTTCCCCAGTCCTCAGCAGTCCGCTCACCTTTCCCCCAGTCCTCAGCATTCCACTCCCTGGACCTTTCCCCCAGTCCTCAGCAGTCCACTCCCTGGACCTTTCCCCCAGTCCTCAGCAGTCCACTCCCTGGACCTTTCCCCCAGTCCTCAGCAGTCCACTCCCTGGACCTTTCCCCCAGTCCTCAGCAGTCCACTCCCTGGACCTTTCCCCCAGTCCTCAGCAGTCCACTCCCTGGACCTTTCCCCCAGTCCTCAGCAGTCCACTCCCTGGACCTTTTGCAGAATATCAGTCTGTCCCTGATGTTTTTCTGGAGAGAAGTGGCTTCTTTGCTGCCCTCCATGAGACCAGGCCTTGCTCCAAGAGTCTCCGCAGTCTCACAGTGCACAGTGCAGATGCCCTCACACCAGCCTGCTGCCATTCCTGAGCAAGCTCTGCACTGCTGGTAGCCCCATCCCGCAGCTGACTACACTTTTAAGAGACGGTCCTGGCGCTTGCTGGTCTTTCTTGGGCGCCCTGGAGCCTTCTTGGCAACAATGGAACCTCTCTCCTTGAAGTTCTTGATGATGCGATAGATTGTTGACTGAGGTGCAATCTTTCTAGCTGCGATACTCTTCCCTGTATTTTTGTGCAGTGCAATGATGACTGCACGTGTTTCTTTAGAGATAACCATGGTTAAATGAAGAGAAACAATGATGCCAAGCACCAGCCTCCTTTTAAAGTGTCAGTGTTGTCATTCTTACTTAATCATCACAGATTGATCTCCAGCCCTGTCCTCCCCACACCCACACCTGTGTTAATGGAGCGATCACTGAAACAATGTTAGCTGCTCCTTGTAAGGCCGGGCTGCAATGATGGTGAAATGTGTTTTGGGGATAAAGTAAATTTTCTAGGCAAATATTTACTTTACAAGTAATTGCTGTTAAGCTGATCCCTCTGTATAACATTCTGGAGTATATGCAAATTGCAATTTTAAAAACTGAAGCAGTAGACTTTGTAAAAATTAATATTTGTATCATTCTTAAAACTTTTGGCCATACTTCCGGTTCCGGCGCTGATATGGCAGGACGCGAGTGAAGGAGCTCCCGAGCCTGCTAGCCACCGACCATACTACCCGGTACCGCGGTCACCCGACTCGCATTGCCGACCTGCTTACAGAGGTGCCTTACCCCGCCGGGAGTCCCCCCATGGAGCGCTACATTTTGAGGAGCAGCCAGAAGAGCCAGGACGGCACCGGGGACTCGCGGTCTCCCTCTCCCCTGCTCCAGGCGCCTTTTTGCCCACAGCCCTCTGCTGCGCCATCGCTTATGCCGGCGTCGGCTGCACAGATGCAGGTAACCATGCCGCAACTGACCTTTGGCTCAGGTGAGTCCCCGGCACCTTTGCCCCTGGACTACTCTCGCCTGGCAGATGAGGTGACTAGGAGGATCACCTCCAACATCCAGCAGACAGTGGCTGCAGCTATACAGGCCACTTTCTCACAGCTGCAAGCAGACATGGCAGCTACTGTGACACGACTAGATTCTGCGGAGCATCGCCTAACCACTGTTGAGAGTAGTAGTGCTACTACTGAGGAAGGTCTAGGAGCTCTGAGGCAGGAAAATGAACGGTTATGGTGGAAAATCGATGATATAGAGAACCGCACGAGGAGGAACAACCTCCGGCTGGTGGGGCTCTCTGAAAACGTTAAGACACTGGACTTGCATGCTATCTGTGAAAAAGAACTGCCGGGAGCTCTGGGGCTCACTCATTACTGCCGAGTGGAGAGGGCTCACAGAGTGGGACCAGACCCCTTTCTCAATAACCGGAATTTAACACCCCAAACCGAGACCAGACCGCGGCAGGTCATTATGAAAATGCTAGACTATAATGACAAGCAAGAACTGATGAGAGCTTTTAGGAGGCGCAATGCCCCGCTCCTGATCAGGGGGAATACTGTCTTACTTTTTGAAGATTACTCCGCGGAGGTTGCACGACGCAGACGGGCCTTCAGCAAACTCTGCTCAGAGCTGTACCGCCGTAAGGTTCGCTTTCAACTACTATACCCGGCCGTGCTGAGGATCCATCATGATGATGGCTCCTTTTCTACCCATCACTCTCCTGAGGAGGCGGCTGGAGTCCTATTACCCCCTTCTGCTGATCGTGGTGAACGATTTCCAGGGTCCCCTGCCAGAGATGACTGCGACCAGTTGAACGGCAGTAGAGGAGTTGGGGGGGAACGGGGGTTAAGTCATCTCCCAAGTGGTTCCCAGGAGCGCTGATGGGCCCGCTGTGTCCGATGTTGGGGAGCCTCATTAGTTTCAACGGGCCTGATGGCTAAAAGACATGGCTGTCACCATGGATGTTTTCTACCACTGAAGCCTGCTGAGAACTTACCTGGCAACAGGAGCCGATGGGACTTGCCTCGATGTAGAGAAATTCTTATGAAACTACATTGTAGACCATGAGGCTTCCCCCAATTTGTTGTTCCTTTTTGTATGATTGATGTTTCAGATATTTTTGCATCTACAATTGGTTTTCTTGAGGGCTAAGGGCCTTTGTTCAGGGGAGGGGGCGGGCTTTAGCTGGGAGGGGCCATAGTTTTTGCCATGCGTTAGTGGGTGCTGTAATTTTGGGGTTCATAGTATTTTTAGGCTAGCAGGGCTGCCATGTTAGAAAAAAAGGAAGTCCTAGACCACAGTGCTGAGGGGCTTTCCACCTCCCTCTTTGTAGGCACTCTAGTGGTTCTTACTGCTCTCAGAGCTTTTTCCTCTCTTATTTTCTGTTTTTTTTTTTTTTTTCCCCCTCTCTCTTTTTATTATTTTTCGGATACATTCCGCAGTATTTTTCCTAGGCTCTTTGGTGGTCCCAGGGTAGTTTACTACTAGTAATTTGTGTACTGTGCCTTTGTCTGTCTCCCCCCCCCCTCCCCTTTCCCCTTCACGCTCCTCTTCTTCTTTCCCCTTCCCTATCTGGGATCTCCTTCTCTTTCTTCTCTCTTATTTTATTTCCCTCAGCTTATCAGGAGGTGATCCTTTTCCATGAAGGTGGTCTCTTGGAACGTCAAGGGGCTCCGTTCCCCCAACAAGAGGATACAGGTACTGAGACACCTAAAACGCCTATGTACAGACGTAGCCTTACTACAAGAATCCCATCTGACTGCAGACGATATGGAGCGCATGAGAAAGCTCTGGGTGGGAAAGGTCTACGGCTCACCGGCAATTGCCGGCAAAGCGGGAGTCCTTATACTGCTAAACAAACACTTTAGCCATGCAGTCCTTTCTCATGAGCACGATCAGGAGGGTAGATGGGCTAAGGTGACACTTACAGTAGAGGGCATTGATTTTAGTATACACAATGTGTATGGCCCTAATGGGG
Source organism: Dendropsophus ebraccatus (assembly GCF_027789765.1). Classification (NCBI taxonomy): domain Eukaryota; kingdom Metazoa; phylum Chordata; class Amphibia; order Anura; family Hylidae; genus Dendropsophus; species Dendropsophus ebraccatus. Next base: position 171,618,302 of record NC_091457.1, read on the forward strand.
ACAATAAACGTTTTTTTGCTGAGATGGGAGACAGACTGTTGGCGGACTCTGTGACGAATAAGATACTGGGAGGCGACCTGAACACTGTCCTTAATGTCCATGAGGACAGGAAAGGCCCAACAGATCATCACAGGGTGGCCCGCCCCGCTGATACAGTACTCCCTCCGTTTTTGGAGGTAGCTGGTCTTCAGGACATGTGGCGTCTACAGCACCCTGTAGACCGTGACTATACTCATTATTCCCATCCCCATAAAGCATGGTCGCGGATTGATTACGTCTGTGTAAATGATCGGTTGGTGGACAAGGTGGAGGGGTCGGAGATACATGATATGGTGATATCTGACCACTCTCCCGTCTCTGTGGTGATCTCCAGCACTTACAGGAGGATACAGGAGTTTGTTTGGCGTTTCCCAGGATACATGGTGAGAGACCAGAAATTCACGACACTGTTGAAGGGATGGTGGGCAGAGTACATCGCAGATAACTCCTCCCACTCCTCCAACGCCCCCCTGTTCTGGGAAACGGCCAAAGCGGTCCTCCGGGGAAGGGTAATGGCTTACATGTCCTCCTTGAAAAAACGAACACTGGCCGAATATAAATCGGCAAGTGAACAACTGCGACTGGCCTACTCGAGCTATATTGTCTCACCCTCCACCAAATGTGATGAGTGGAAAGTGGCCAAGTCAAATTTCGATTTGTGGGCGGAACGGAAGGTCAAGGCCTCAGCAGAAAGGATTAGAGCCGAGTACTTCCGTTTCGGTAATAAATCGGGAAGGTTACTGGCCAGGCTGGCGAAGGGGCAATATTCGCCACAATTTATTTCGAGACTTACGGACAAGACAGGTGTAAAACATAGTGACCCAACTGAGATTCTGGGGGTATTGGAAGAGTACTATGCGGACCTCTATTGCCCTCCTCAACCTACTGGAGGAGATTGTAAATCTTACCTTGACTCTGCCTGTTTACCCCCCATTTCCTCAGAACAACAGGAAGCCCTCAGTGCAGACTTCTCGGAGGAGGAGGTGCGGCACGCTGTTAAAGGCTTGGCCAACAATAAAGCTCCCGGCCCGGACGGGTATAGTGGTGAGTTCTACAAATGCCTCCAGGAAGAAATTGTCTCCCCTCTGACGGCCTACTTCAACCAGCTGCTTCATATAGGTAACGTACCCTTTCATGCCAACACCGCACATATCAAATTACTCTTGAAACCCAACAAAGATCTTGAACTTCCCTCCTCCTATAGACCGATCTCCCTCATTAATGTAGACCTTAAGCTCCCTTCCAAGATTCTGGCAGATAGACTCAGCACCATACTGCCGGACCTGATTAACTCATCGCAAGTGGGTTTTGTCAAGGGCCGGTCAGCCGTCTACAATATAAGAAAGGTCCTAACGGTTTTGGATAGGGTGAAGCACCATCCCCAGCCAGGCGAATCCCCCATACTACTAGCGCTTGACGCCGAAAAGGCATTTGATAACGTGCGGTGGGACTGGCTGGGGATGGTGCTTGACAAGGTGGGTATTACGGGGGCCTTTAGAACATTCCTTAATGGGCTCTATCATGACCCCAAAGCCAGGATAGCGCTACCCTCCCGATTGTCTCCTAGTTTCACTCTCCATCGGGGAACAAGGCAGGGGTGCCCCCTATCCCCTCTGCTCTTTAACCTGGCACTGGAACCCTTGATCAGACATCTGAGGCAGTCCCTCTTGTATGATGGTGTGAGGGTAGGGAAGGCCATTGCAAAAGTAGCATTTTTCGCGGACGATGCCCTGTTATTTTTATCGGATCCCAAGACCCAACTGGAGGGTGTTCTTCAGACCATATCTTGGTTTGGCACACTCTCTGGATACAGAATAAACCCCACCAAGAGCGAGATTTTGGAGCTTGGTAAGAAACTCCCGGCTAACTTTTGGAACTCTATTGGTTTATTGGGAGCGGTGAAGCCTCATATCACTTACTTGGGTATCAAGATAGGGGCAGATCCTCACTCTTTGTACCAACTGAATTATCCCCCTCTCATCGACAAGATTTGTGCCGAACTGAAAAGATGGTTTCACCTGCCCATCTCATTCTTGGGGAGGTGTCATTTAGTTAAGATGATGAGCTTTTCCAAGATGCTGTACCCTCTACAAACTATCCCCATTCTGCTTAAACATAATGACATTAAGAGGTTGAATTCGGCTTTCCTCCATTACATTTGGTCCGGCAAAAGGCCACGCATTTCTCTTCAAAAACTCATGCTTTCCAAATTTGATGGAGGAACGAACTTCCCCAATATACGGAGGTATAACCTGGCCTGTCTATTGCGTCACGTAATGGACTGGATCCATAATACGAGTAATTTTTCTAACCTGACTTTAGAATCGGAGCTCGCAACCCCATGGTCCCTTCCCTCCTGCCTACATACTAAAATCCCTGCCCTACCCCCTTTACTGAAACGATCTATTATCATCAGAGATACGGTGTTGGCATGGAAGGCGGTACGTAAAACATTTGGACTACCCTTCCTTATGTCTAAAAGACTGCAGCTGTGGACACATCCGGAATTCCCTCAGGGCCGAGACAATCCTATCTTCCGGCAATGGAAGGACATGGGTATCATGACGGCTCACCAACTCATGCACAATGCTGATGGGCGTTGGCTTACAGAACTGGAAATCAGGGAGAAGTATTCTCTTGACAGTCGCCATTTTCTAGCCATAAAACAGGTGACCTCCTTCTGTAAGTCAAGGCTTGTTAACCTTACCAAAGAACTTTCTTCCAATACCTTCGATGACTTCATAGGGGCGGACCCTCGCAGAGTGACCTTATCAGACACTTATAGGACTCTAAACGACCATTTTCTCTCCATTGACAAAAAAACTATCTTTGCCAAATGGGCCGCGAAATTGGGCTCAGGTGAGGTGCGGGATGAGATTCTAGAGGGCTGGGACGGGGTGTGGAAACATGTTATCAGTCAGGTCTGGCGGGAAACCTTTTTTAGAGTCATGCATCATGCGTATTGGGGTTTCAACTTGCCAGCAAACCCACGCTTTCCTGATAGAATTCTGCACTGTCCTAAATGCCGGACTCCGGCAACGGATTTTTGGCATGGCATGTGGTCCTGCTCCCTGTCCCAGTCCTTCTGGCAAGAGGTGACCGAGTACGTTGCTCGGCACTGGAAACTCACCCTACCGATGGAACCTTTACCACTGGTTTTTCAATGTATAGATGAGCAAACAGTCGAGGCCTCTGGCCTTAAATCAGTTCCACCTCTGATCCATGCTGTCTTGTTAATAGCCAAACGGGTCCTAATGCGAGAATGGATCAACTCTACAATGCCAACGATCATGGCGGTGATAGAGGATCTGAAATTCTTCCTGGCCGCAGATAGATTGGAGGCGGAACGGAATACTGAGAAACATGCTCAGAAATTTTTCCAGAAATGGAGAATCTTTCTCTTGTCGCACTTCACCACACAACAGGTTCATACCTTCGTCTACCCATACCGATTGTCCACCTGGTACCTGAAAGAAGATATTTGTGGCACACTAGGTGGTCTCCGCTTGCCTACCTGAGTACGGTATCCCCTGATTGGCTGGGTGGATAACGGAGCCCATTGGCTGGCTGCTGCCTAATCTCGCTTCCTGATAGGCTTTCTTTCCTTCCCCCTTCACTCTCTTACACTTTCATCTTCCTTTTCACTTTCCTCTCCCTTCTTTGTCTCCTGTTGTGTCTACCCTTGTTTGGTGTTCTTATTGGACATTTTATTTTAGTTCATTTTTTGGCCCTTTGGGGGCGCATATTTTTATGATCGCAAGTTGCGATTGTTGTGTTTTCATGGCTACCTGGGGGAGACTTCCCCAACATGACTTTTTATCGGCCAGGGACTTGCCAGATTTTCTTTGACTGATATATTTTATTGTGATGCATACTATTCATGTTTCCTTCATGTTTTCCCTACGATAAAATTGAAAAAATGGGCGCTGCGACGCCAGAACGGTTTCACCTGTTTTGTCTCAGTGCCAATAAAAATACATTTAAAAAAAAAAAAACTTTGGCCATGACTGTATATATGTGCAGTATGGCGGTGATATATGATATGTATTGAAGCTGTAGCCTCTGACAATGTGAAATCATTTGGAGGCTCTATTCCATCTTTTCTATGGATATTATATTTATTGTGTTTAGTGTAAGTTTTGGGGGCGCTTGGGGTCCCGGTTGGAGAGACGCGCAGCTCAAGTCTTACATTGATTGCCCTTTTTACGGCCAGTTATCTGTTCCCGGGACACAGTGTTGTGTAAGCTGATATGGAGTCGGTGTATTTTTAGAGATGGGCTGGTGCCTGTGAATGTGCTGTATCCACCATCATCTTCTGTCTCTCTGAATAGTGACCGTTCAGCGTTTCTTTCACCTTCGATGTGGAGGGTTACCTTGTTTCTCTCATCTAGGCCGCCTCTTCTATCAATCTGCCTCAGAGTCGCCCCGGATCTTTTTGCTTTTATATTTCTATAAACATGATGTAGACTGAACCGAATGGAAACCTGAGTGTGCAGAGACTTCTAGGATGTCTGTTGTTGCTTACATTGCATCTATATATCGTGCTGCATGAGATATAACCGGTGCAGAGTCTGATATCAGCAATGCCACAATAGGATGGGTCTCTTCATATTGCCTAGAGTGCCACATATTCATCCCAGGGACACATGCTGACAGACAGGAGGCCCTTTCTCTTGTTCTACGCTTATTCTCCTTTATATTCTCTGTTTGTGGACATGAGTTTATGACGGTATAGCTAGAGCCACATGACACAGCAGAACTGCCTGATGTCGGTATCATCATCAGCTTTTGGCAGAGGAGGCCGGGTGTTCCCACACTGCGGGACAACTCCTATAGTGACTCATGTAAAGGAAGATCATGACTGGAGATTTACAGGACAGAACAATATGAAATATTCATCCAGATTAATAGGAATAGCTGGTTCTGTGCCCTGATATATTATGAGGCATGACATCCCCAGCTTGTTGTAACCTTTTATTCATTTCTATCATAGTTATAATACACAGTAGAGCCTGGTGCCAATGGACTGAAAGATATAATTAGTGTCGGACTGGAGTGTAAAGGAAATTATTGTTGGGGCTCTCCCTCAGCCGCTGCACCTATCGACATAGGGAAGACCATTTTCCATTCACAATAACACTGTATATACAATAGTGATACAGCTACAAAATAACACCAGTATATAAAGAGCAAATAAATATTACCACCATACTGCCCATAAATATCACCTCTATACTGCCCATAAATATTACCACCATACCGCCCATAAATATTACTACCATACCGCCCATAAATATCACCTCTATACTACCCATAAATATTACTACCATACCGCCCATAAATATCACCTCAATACTGCCCATAAATATCACCATACCGCCCATAAATATTATACTGCCCATAAATATTACCGCCATACTGCCCATAAATATCACCATACCGTCCATAAATATCACCTCTATACTGCCCATAAATATTACCTCCATACTGCCCATAAATATCACCACCATACTGCCCATAAATATCACCTCTATACTGCCCATAAATATCACCTCTATACTGCCCATAAATATTACCACCATACCGCCCATAAATATTATTACCATACTGCCCCTAAAATATCACCATACCACCGATAAATATCACCACCATACTGCCCATAAATATCACCACCATACTGCCCATAAATATCACCACCATACTGCCCATAAATATCACCACCATAGTGCCCATAAATATCGTCTCTATACTGCCCATAAATATCACCTCCATACCACCCATAAATATTACTACCATACCGCCCATAAATATCACCATACCGCCCATAAATATTACTACCATACTGCCCATAAATATTACTACCGTACTGCCCATAAATATCACCTCCATACCGCCTATAAATATAACCTCTGTACTACCCATAAATATCACCTCCATACCGCCCATAAATATTACCACCATACCGCCCATAAATATAATCACCGTACTGCCCATAAATATCACCATCGTACTGCCCATAAATATCACCTCCATACCGCCCATAAATATAATCACCGTACTGCTCATAAATATCACCATCGTACTGCCCATAAATATCACCTCCATACCGCCCATAAATATCACCTCCATACCGCCCATAAATATCACCTCCATACCGCCCATAAATATAACCTCTGTACTACCCATAAATATCACCTCCATACCGCCCATAAATATCACCATACCGCCCATAAATATTACTACCATACTGCCCATAAATATTACTACCGTACTGCCCATAAATATCACCTCCATACCGCCCATAAATATAACCTCTGTACTACCCATAAATATCACCTCCATACTGCCCATAAATATCACCATACTGCCCATAAATATCACCTCCATACTGCCCATAAATATCACCACCATACTGCCCATAAATATTACCTCCATACTGCCCATAAATATCGTCTCTATACTGCCCATAAATATCACCTCCATACCACCCATAAATATTACTACCATACCGCCCATAAATATCACCATACCGCCCATAAATATTACTACCATACTGCCCATAAATATCACCTCCATACCGCCCATAAATATAACCTCTGTACTACCCATAAATATCACCTCCATACTGCCCATAAATATCACCATACCGCCCATAAATATTATACTGCCCATAAATATCACCATACTGCCCATAAATATTACCACCATACTGCCCATAAATATCACCACCGTACTGCCCATAAATATCACCTCCATACCGCCCATAAATATTACCACCATACCGCCCATAAATATCACCACCATACTGCCCATAAATATCACCTCCATACCGCCCATAAATATCACCACCGTACTGCCCATAAATATCACCTCCATACCGCCCATAAATATCACCACCATACTGCCCATAAATATCACCACCGTACTGCCCATAAATATCACCTCCATACCGCCCATAAATATTACCACCATACCGCCCATAAATATCACCACCATACCGCCCATAAATATTACCACCATACCGCCCATAAATATAATCACCGTACTGCCCATAAATATCACCACCGTACTGCCCATAAATATCACCACCATACCGCCCATAAATATAATCACCATACTGCCCATAAATATAATCACCGTACTGCCCATAAATATCACCTCCATACCGCCCATAAATATTACCACCATACCGCCCATAAATATAATCACCATACTGCCCTTAAATATTACTAATAATTAGATCTCAGCAGCAGGACTCCTGGGACTTGTAGTCCTGACAGCCCCACGCAGTGACAGCACTCTCCCGGCAGCCCATGGAGCTACTGTCTAATGTTTAGTAACTTTCAGCCGCTCTCCTGTTTCTCCTCCTTCCAGAGTGGCCGCACAACCTGCACAATGTGTACAGCGCCCAGCACACTGGCAGCTTCCTGCACCCGCAATGTCATGCAGCACCACAGTGGTTAACCCGTATAACTTACAGTCCCATCCACATTATCTAAGGTGCTGACTGCTGGTGCCCTGTAACCTCAGTGTGGAGCGGTTCGGGGGCAGTGCCCATAGCTGCTCGCCCGCAGTGTCCCCCCCCCACACACACATACAGACCCATCTCCCCCCTGGTTTCTTGTCATCTATGCCTCCTGTGTGCGCTCATCTCTCCTGCTGCCACTGATAACAGGACCTGCACTGCTCCCCGCTCTCCAGTCACCCTGCTCCCCGCTCTCCAGTCACCCTGCTCCCCGCTCTCCAGTCACCCTGCTCCCCGCTCTCCAGTCACCGTGCTCCATGTTCTCCAGTCACCCTGCTCCCCGCTCTCCACTCACCCTGCTCCCCAGTCACCCTGCTCCCCGCTCTCCAGTCACCCTGCTCCATGTTCTCCAGTCACCCTGCTCCCCGCTCTCCAGTCACCCTGCTCCATGTTCTCCACTCACCCTGCTCCCCGCTCTCCAGTCACCCTGCTCCCCGCTCTCCAGTCACCCTGCTCCCCGCTCTCCAGTCACCCTGCTCCCCAGTCACCCTGCTCCCCGCTCTCCAGTCACCCTGCTCCCCAGTCACCCTGCTCCCCGCTCTCCAGTCACCCTGCTCCCCAGTCATCCTGCTCCCCGCTCTCCAGTCACCCTGCTCCCCGCTCTCCAGTCACCCTGCTCCATGTTCTCCAGTTACCCTGCTCCATGTTCTCCAGTCACCCTGCTCCGTGTTCTCCAGTCACCCTGCTCCCCGCTCTCCAGTCACCCTGCTCCGTGTTCTCCAGTCACCCTGCTCCGTGTTCTCCAGTCACCCTGCTCCGTGTTCTCCAGTCACCCTGCTCCGTGTTCTCCAGTCACCCTGCTCCGTGTTCTCCAGTCACCCTGCTCCGTGTTCTCCACTCACCCTGCTCCCCGCTCTTCACTCACCCTGCTCCTCGCTCTCCAGTCACCCTGCTCCCCGCTCTCCAGTCACCCTGCTCCCCGCTCTCCAGTCACCCTGCTCCCCGCTCTCCAGTCACCCTGCTCCCCGCTCTCCAGTCACCCTGCTCCCCGCTCTCCAGTCACCCTGCTCCCCGCTCTCCAGTCACCCTGCTCCCCGCTCTCCAGTCACCCTGCTCCCCGCTCTCCAGTCACCCTGCTCCCCAGTCATCCTGCTCCCCGCTCTCCACTCACCCTGCTCCCCGCTCTCCACTCACCCTGCTCCCCGCTCTCCACTCACCCTGCTCCCCGCTCTCCACTCACCCTGCTCCCCGCTCTCCAGTCACCCTGCTCCATGTTCTCCAGTCACCCTGCTCCCCGCTCTCCAGTCATCCTGCTCCCCGCTCTCCAGTCACCCTGCTCCCCGCTCTCCAGTCACCCTGCTCCCCGCTCTCCAGTCACCCTGCTCCCCGCTCTCCAGTCACCCTGCTCCCCGCTCTCCAGTCACCCTGCTCCCCGCTCTCCAGTCACCCTGCTCCCCGCTCTCCAGTCACCCTGCTCCCCGCTCTTCACTCACCCTGCTGCCCGCTCTTCACTCACCCTGCTCCCCGCTCTCCAGTCACCCTGCTCCCCGCTCTCTAGTCACCCTGCTCCCCGCTCTCCACTCACCCTGCTCCCCGCTCTCCAGTCACCCTGCTCCATGTTCTCCAGTCACCCTGCTCCCCGCTCTCCAGTCATCCTGCTCCCCGCTCTCCAGTCACCCTGCTCCCCGCTCTCCAGTCACCCTGCTCCCCGCTCTCCAGTCACCCTGCTCCCCGCTCTCCAGTCACCCTGCTCCCCGCTCTCCAGTCACCCTGCTCCCCGCTCTCCAGTCACCCTGCTCCCCGCTCTCCAGTCACCCTGCTCCCCGCTCTCCAGTCACCCTGCTCCCCGCTCTCCAGTCACCCTGCTCCCCGCTCTCCAGTCACCCTGCTCCCCGCTCTTCACTCACCCTGCTGCCCGCTCTTCACTCACCCTGCTCCCCGCTCCCCAGTCACCCTGCTCCCCAGTCACCCTGCTCCCCAGTCATCCTGCTCCCCGCTCTCCACTCACCCTGCTCCCCGCTCTCCACTCACCCTGCTCCCCGCTCTCCACTCACCCTGCTCCATGTTCTCCAGTCACCCTGCTCCCCGCTCTCCAGTCACCCTGCTCCCCGCTCTCCAGTCACCCTGCTCCCCGCTCTCCAGTCACCCTGCTCCCCGCTCTCCAGTCACCCTGCTCCCCGCTCTCCAGTCACCCTGCTCCCCGCTCTCCAGTCACCCTGCTCCATGTTCTACAGTCACCCTGCTCCCCGCTCTTCAGTCACCCTGCTCCATGTTCTCCAGTCACCCTGCTCCCCGCTCTCCAGTCACCCTGCTCCATGTTCTCCAGTCACCCTGCTCCCCGCTCTCCAGTCACCCTGCTCCCCGCTCTCCAGTCACCCTGCTCCCCGCTCTCCAGTCACCCTGCTCCCCGCTCTCCAGTCACCCTGCTCCATGTTCTCCAGTCACCCTGCTCCATGTTCTCCAGTCACCCTGCTCCCCGCTCTCCACTCACCCTGCTCCCCGCTCTCCACTCACCCTGCTCCCCGCTCTCCACTCACCCTGCTCCCTGCTCTCCACTCACCCTGCTCCCCGCTCTCCACTCACCCTGCTCCATGTTCTCCAGGGTGTGTGTGCATTAAGCTACTCGGAATCCCTCTCTCCAGATCAACGATACGGACCTGCCGACTCTGGGAGTGGAGCGTGCGCGGAAGAGGTGACACCAGGGGGCGACACAGAGAACATGGCCGGCACTTAGCTCCCCGCTCTCCAGTCACCCTGCTCCCCAGTCATCCTGCTCCCCGCTCTCCACTCACCCTGCTCCCCGCTCTCCACTCACCCTGCTCCCCGCTCTCCACTCACCCTGCTCCCCGCTCTCCACTCACCCTGCTCCCCGCTCTCCAGTCACCCTGCTCCATGTTCTCCAGTCACCCTGCTCCCCGCTCTCCAGTCATCCTGCTCCCCGCTCTCCAGTCACCCTGCTCCCCGCTCTCCAGTCACCCTGCTCCCCGCTCTCCAGTCACCCTGCTCCCCGCTCTCCAGTCACCCTGCTCCCCGCTCTCCAGTCACCCTGCTCCCCGCTCTTCACTCACCCTGCTGCCCGCTCTTCACTCACCCTGCTCCCCGCTCTCCACTCACCCTGCTCCCCGCTCTCTAGTCACCCTGCTCCCCGCTCTCCACTCACCCTGCTCCCCGCTCTCCAGTCATCCTGCTCCCCGCTCTCCAGTCATCCTGCTCCCCGCTCTCCAGTCATCCTGCTCCCCGCTCTCCAGTCATCCTGCTCCCCGCTCTCCAGTCACCCTGCTCCCCGCTCTCCAGTCACCCTGCTCCCCGCTCTCCAGTCACCCTGCTCCCCGCTCTCCAGTCACCCTGCTCCCCGCTCTCCAGTCACCCTGCTCCCCGCTCTCCAGTCACCCTGCTGCCCGCTCTTCACTCACCCTGCTGCCCGCTCTTCACTCACCCTGCTCCCCAGTCACCCTGCTCCCCAGTCACCCTGCTCCCCAGTCACCCTGCTCCCCAGTCACCCTGCTCCCCAGTCACCCTGCTCCCCAGTCATCCTGCTCCCCGCTCTCCACTCACCCTGCTCCCCGCTCTCCACTCACCCTGCTCCCCGCTCTCCAGTCACCCTGCTCCCCGCTCTCCACTCACCCTGCTCCCCGCTCTCCACTCACCCTGCTCCATGTTCTCCAGTCACCCTGCTCCCCGCTCTCCAGTCACCCTGCTCCCCGCTCTCCAGTCACCCTGCTCCCCGCTCTCCAGTCACCCTGCTCCCCGCTCTCCAGTCACCCTGCTCCCCGCTCTCCAGTCACCCTGCTCCATGTTCTACAGTCACCCTGCTCCCCACTCTTCAATCACCCTGCTCCATGTTCTCCAGTCACCCTGCTCCATGTTCTCCAGTCACCCTGCTCCATGTTCTCCAGTCACCCTGCTCCCCGCTCTCCAGTCACCCTGCTCCCCGCTCTCCAGTCACCCTGCTCCCCGCTCTCCAGTCACCCTGCTCCCCGCTCTCCAGTCACCCTGCTCCATGTTCTCCAGTCACCCTGCTCCCCGCTCTCCAGTCACCCTGCTCCCCGCTCTCCAGTCACCCTGCTCCCCGCTCTCCAGTCACCCTGCTCCCCGCTCTCCAGTCACCCTGCTCCCCGCTCTCCAGTCACCCTGCTCCCCGCTCTCCAGTCACCCTGCTCCCCGCTCTTCAGTCACCCTGCTCCATGTTCTCCAGTCACCCTGCTCCCCGCTCTTCAGTCACCCTGCTCCATGTTCTCCAGTCACCCTGCTCCCCGCTCTCCAGTCACCCTGCTCCATGTTCTCCAGTCACCCTGCTCCCCGCTCTCCACTCACCCTGCTCCCCGCTCTCCAGTCACCCTGCTCCCCGCTCTCCAGTCACCCTGCTCCCCGCTCTCCAGTCACCCTGCTCCCCGCTCTCCAGTCACCCTGCTCCCCGCTCTCCAGTCACCCTGCTCCCCGCTCTCCAGTCACCCTGCTCCCCGCTCTCCAGTCACCCTGCTCCCCGCTCTCCAGTCACCCTGCTCCCCGCTCTCCAGTCACCCTGCTCCCCGCTCTCCAGTCACCCTGCTCCCCGCTCTCCAGTCACCCTGCTCCCCGCTCTCCAGTCACCCTGCTCCCCGTTCTCCAGTCACCCTGCTCCATGTTCTCCAGTCACCCTGCTCCCCGCTCTCTAGTCACCCTGCTCCCCGCTCTCCAGTCACCCTGCTCCATGTTCTCCAGTCACCCTGCTCCCCGCTCTCCACTCACCCTGCTCCCCGCTCTCCACTCACCCTGCTCCCCGCTCTCCACTCACCCTGCTCCCCGCTCTCCACTCACCCTGCTCCCCGCTCTCCACTCACCCTGCTCCATGTTCTCCAGGGTGTGTGTGCATTAAGCTACTCGGAATCCCTCTCTCCAGATCAACGATACGGACCTGCCGACTCTGGGAGTGGAGCGTGCGCGGAAGAGGTGACACCAGGGGGCGACACAGAGAACATGGCCGGCACTTAGCTCGCTGCCGGCCGCGTTCTCTGCACTATACCTTATGTTAAGCTGCTCTATTACTCACCTTAACATAAAGTATCGATACCAGGAAATCCCGTTACCAAACCTTTTTTTTGCCTGGAATATCGATAGTAGTATCGATATTTCAGTGCATCGTGCATCCCCATGTCATACAAAGACCTAAGCGCTAGTTTTCACAACCTAAACAGCATTACAAAATGACCAACAAAACTGGCTGGAAAGAATAACCTGCACCTCCTATTGGTAGAAAAAACAAATTCAATCTTTATTTATACACATATGCGCGAGGGACAAACATTTAAAATCATTTAAAAACATACACATTACTATTCACCAATTCCAATATAACACGGCAAAGACTGACCAATCACGGACACATGCAAGGAGCAGCAGCATAAATAATAGGTAAGTAACCAAAATGTAATCAGACTCAAATCATAAATCCTAATACCCCAACCGAGGCGGAGCTATCACTTGTGCAGCCTATTCAGCTGCACAGGGGCCCAGGCTAATAGAGGGGCCCACCAGGCTCAGACTCTAAAGTGTCAGCTTAGCATAACTCATGTCAGTAGTGGGCCCCCAGGCGGCATCTGCACCCCATGCTCCTGTGGGGCCCACTTAGTGACTGGATGCTGCGCCCGGGCTGGGGCTGCTTCTCCTCTCTCCTCCTGCACCATGCTGATGCTGCTGACAGACCCCCCCCCCCCCTCTACTCCACTGTCCGGCAAACCTTGTGTGAGGAGGAGAGAGAGCATGTGGTGACAGGGGCTGGAGGGATGCTGCAGGGTTATGGCTGCCCGGGACAGGACTGTGAAGAGAAGCAGCAGCTCTGACAGTGAGTGATTACTGTCAGTGTGTCTGTCAGGCTGCTGAAGGTGTAAGAGAAAGCACAGCCCCCCCCCCCCCCCCTCTGGTGCTGTAAGTTTTATTGTAAGTTTATGCCTTTTTAGCCAATATCTGTGCCCCCCTCCCCCAGCATGGTTGTTTTTCTCTTTCATCTCCTCCCCCACACACAGTACACGTCTCCCACCTGTGCAGCCACATACAGTCCATGTCTCCCACCTGTGCAGCCACATACAGTCCATGTCTCCCACCTGTGTAGCCACATACAGTACATGTATCCCACCTGTGTAGCCACATACAGTACATGTATCCCACCTGTGCAGCCACATACAGTCCATGTCTCCCACCTGTGTAGCCACATACAGTACATGTCTCCCACCTGTGCAGCCACATACAGTACATGTCTCCCACCGGTGCAGCCACATACAGTACATGTCTCCCACCTGGGCAGCCACATACAGTACATATATCCTACCTGTGCAGCCACATACAGTACATATATCCCACCTATGCAGCCACATACAGTACATGTCTCCCACCTGTGCAGCCACATACAGTACATGTATCCCCACCTGTGGAGCCACATACAGTACATGTATCCCCACCTGTGGAGCCACATACAGTACATGTATCCCCACCTGTGCAGCCACATACAGTCTATGTATCCTACCTGTGGAGCCACATACAGTACATGTATCCCCACCGGTGCAGCCACATACAGTACATGTCTCCCACCTGTGCAGCCACATACAGTACATGTCTCCCACCTGTGCAGCCACATACAGTCCATGTCTCCCACCTGTGCAGCCACATACAGTACATGTCTCCCACCTGTGCAGCCACATACAGTACATGTCTCCCACCTGTGCAGCCACATACAGTCCATGTCTCCCACCTGTGCAGCCACATACAGTACATGTCTCCCACCTGTGCAGCCACATACAGTCCATGTCTCCCACCTGTGCAGCCACATACAGTCCATGTCTCCCACCTGTGCAGCTACATACAGTACATGTATCCCACCTGTGCAGCCACATACAGTACATGTATCCCACCTGTGCCCCAACAGTGATAAAGGGCCCCTTTGTTCTATCCCCTATTAGTGCTGTTCTGGAGTCACCTCCACCCTTTGAGCTTTATACTCCCATCCCCCACACAGCATCCAGTGTATAATGCACCTAGGACCCTTAGAGTACAACAGCTGCAAACACTACAACTCCCAGCATTCTCTGAGAGCTTCATAAGTGTAAGGCATTCTGAGAGTTGTAGTTGTTATTCTGGGAGTTGTGGTCATAGATACATCAGTACAGGATGGGACCAGGTCAGCATGTCGCTTCTGATGGGTTCTTTATTTGGGTGCCCCCCATGATAAGTTCTATCGGTGGGCCACAGGTATCTCAGTCATACACTAGGGCCTGCACAGATTGCAGTACAGTCCTTTAGTGGTCCCTGGCATCTGTGCTGTAGGGCCCCCTGAGAAACCAGGACACATGTACCGGATACCTGGGCCTATATATGTATGTGGCAGAAAGGTGGAGTAACGAATAGGTTATGGGGGCCAAACACATTTTTTGCACAGGGGCCCTTTGCAGTCTGTGTCTGCCCCTGTACCCCAATATACAGTAGCAGTCTTTGGCACCAAGCAATCACTTGGGGCCCCTAACATCCCGCTCGCTGCTGTGATCTGAACTGTAACTATGAGCACTCGTAATGAGCGCTCACAGTTACATGCAGCAGCAGCAATGACAGGGCGGGAGCCATTGGCTCCCTTCCTGTCAGTCACTCTTGTGGCCGCAGGAAGTGTTTTACCTGCGGTCACAAGCAGGGCAGTTTCTAGATCATTTTGGCAACAGGGCGAATATTGATAAAAGCGCCCCCCCCCGGTGTTGCAACCCTAAGAGATAATGTTTAACCGAATACAAAATCATCATACAGGGACTCGCAGGTGACGTTCTCTTTGATCTGAGGCGCCATTTTCCTTTTCCTCTCCAACCGGCCCGGACCTCCATGATGATTTCTTGCAGCTACAATTCATCTCTTCAGAACCTGCCAGACAGACATCTCAGGCTCTGCAATTATCCAGAAGCTTCCTTCCCTTTTCCCTCCTAAACTGTAGTAATTCTGCTGTCTGGTGCAGTAAAGTCTGCAAGGTGTGACTAACATTACACTGACATACAGGATACTGGGAGAGCTGGGTGACCTCCATTACACACTGACATACAGGATACTGGGAGAGCTCGGTGACCTCCATTACACTGACATACAGGATGCTGGGAGAGCTGGGTGACCTTCATTGCACTGACATACAGGATACTGGGAGAGCTGGGTGACCTCCATTATACAATGACATACAGGATACTGGGAAAGCTGTGTGACCTCCATTATACACTGACATACAGGATGCTGGGAAAGCTGGGTGACCTCCATTATACACTGACATACAGGATGCTGAGAGAGCTGGGTGACCTCCATTATACAATGACATACAGGATACTGGGAAAGCTGTGTGCCCTCCATTACACACTGACATACAGGATACTGGGAGAGCTGGGTGACCTACATTACACTGACATACAGGATGCTGGGAGAGCTGGGTGACCTTCATTACACTGACATACAGGATACTGGGAGAGCTGGGTGACCTCCATTACACACTGACATACAGGATACTGGGAGAGCTGGGTGACCTCCATTACACTGACATACAGGATGCTGGGAGAGCTGGGTGACCTTCATTACACTGACATACAGGATACTGGGAGAGCTGGGTGACCTCCATTATACAATGACATGCAGAATACTGGGAAAGCTGTGTGACCTCCATTATACACTGACATACAGGATGCTGGGAAAGCTGGGTGACCTCTATTATACACTGACATACAGGATGCTGGGAAAGCTGGGTGACCTCCATTATACACTGACATACAGGATACTGGGAAAGCTGTGTGCCCTCCATTACACACTGACATACAGGCCACTGGGAAAGCTGTGTGACCTCCATTATACACTGACATACAGGATGCTGGGAAAGCTGGGTGACCTCCATTATACACTGACATACAGGATGCTGGGAAAGCTGAGTGACCTCCATTACACTGACATACAGGATGCAGGGAAAGCCTGCTGACCACCCCCTGTAATCCCCCCTGTGCTGTCCCATTGTAATAACCCCCCTGTTGTCCCCATTGGTCATACCCCTCCCCTCCCTGTGCTGCCCCCATAAAAAAAATCACCCCTGTGCTCCCCCCTCCCACCATAGTAATAATCCCCTCTGCTCCCCCTGCATTGCCTAACACACACACACACACACACAAAAACAAACCATTATACTCACCTTATTCTGGCATAGGGGTCCCTCTCTCCTCCTCTTCTTCTCCAGCCTGGGAGGAGCAGACCACTGCCGCCCCTGCACACTGCTCTCTCCAGCAAACGCAGTGATATGACGTCATTGCGCTGCTGGAGGGAGAAGATGTCTGCAGGTGCACAGTGTTCGGCTGGGTCGGAGTGATCCGGGGGCGGAGCTACGGGCGGTCCGGATGCGGAGCTACAGGCGGTTCGAAGGCGGAGGTCCAGGCGGTCCGGGGGCGGAGCTACGGGCGGGCGGAGGGCAGTCTTGCCAGATGATGTCCTCTGTTCCCACTGGGCCCCTCATCTCTCCTCTGTCCCTCTGCTCCCACTGGGTCCCTCATCTCTCCTCTGTCCCTCTGCTCCCTGTGTGTCCCTCATCTCTCCTCTGTCCCTCTGCTCCCTGTGTGTCCCTCATCTCTCCTCTGTCTCTCTGCTCCCACTGGGTCCCTCATCTCTCCTCTGTCCCTGTGTGTCCCTCATCTCTCCTCTGTCCCTGTGTGTCCCTCATCTCTCCTCTGTCCCTGTGTGTCCCTCATCTCTCCTCTGTCCCTCTGTTCCCACTGGGTCCCTCATCTCTCCTCTGTCCCTCTGTTCCCACTGGGTCCCTCATCTCTCCTCTGTCCCTCTGCTTCCTGTGTGTCCCTCATCTCTCCTCTGTCCCTCTGGGTCCCTCATCTCTCCTCTGTCCCTCTGCTCCCACTGGGTCCCTCATCTCTCCTCTGTCCCTCTGCTCCCTGTGTGTCCCTCATCTCTCCTCTGTCCCTCTGCTTCCTGTGTGTCCCTCATCTCTCCCCTGCTCCCCCTGGGTCCCTCATCTCTCCCCTGCTCCCCCTGGGTCCCTCATCTCTCCCCTGCTCCCCCTGGGTCCCTCATCTCTCCTCTGTCCCTCTGGGTCCCTCATCTCTCCTCTGTCCCTCTGGGTCCCTCATCTCTCCTCTGTCCCTCTGGGTCCCTCATCTCTCCTCTGTCCCTCTGTTCCCACTGGGTCCCTCATCTCTCCTCTGTCCCTCTGTTCCCACTGGGTCCCTCATCTCTCCTCTGTCCCTCTGCTTCCTGTGTGTCCCTCATCTCTCCTCTGTCCCTCTGGGTCCCTCATCTCTCCTCTGTCCCTCTGCTCCCTGTGTGTCCCTCATCTCTCCTCCGCCCCCCCCCCCCCCCGATCACTTCTCCTATCCCTCTGGATCCATTATTTCTCCTGTCCCTCCGCTTCCCCTGGGTCCCTCACTTCTCCTAGGTCCCTCATTATACTGTAGTTACATAGTTAACATGGTTGAAAGACACATGTCCATCATGTTTAACCAAGCAGGGGATGGATACAGGGAAGGGGGAGGGGTGATGATGGGTAGGTTCTATACATATGCATTTATGTTATTTTGTCTCTTCTGTTGTTGCTGTGACCAGATCCTGTGGTGACTGTTCCACAGATTCACAGTTCTCATGGTAAAGAAGGATTCTCGCCTCCGGAGATTGAACCTTTTTTTCTCCAGGCGGAGGCAGTGCCCTCTTGTCTCTCCAGGTGGAAGCAGCGCCCTCTTGTCTCTCCAGGTGGAAGCAGCGCCCTCTTGTCTCTCCAGGTGGAAGCAGCGCCCTCTTGTCTCTCCAGGTGGAAGCAGCGCCCTCTTGTCTCTCCAGGTGGAGGCAGCGCCCTCTTGTCTCTCCAGGTGGAAGCAGTGCCCTCTTGTCTCTCCGGGCGGAGGCAGCGCCCTCTTGTCTCTCCAGGTGGAGGTGGTGCCCCCTTGTTTCTCCAAGTGGAGGTGGTGCCCCCTTGTCTCTCCAGGTGGAGGTGGTGCCCCCTTGTCTCTCCAGGTGGAGGTGGTGCCCCCTTGTTTCTCCAAGTGGAGGTGGTGCCCCCTTGTTTCTCCAAGTGGAGGTGGTGCCCCCTTGTTTCTCCAGGTGGAGGTGGTGCCCCCTTGTCTCTCCAGGTGGAGGTGGTGCCCCTTTGTCTCTCCAGGTGGAGGTGGTGCCCCCTTGTTTCTCCAGGTGGAGGTGGTGCCCCCTTGTCTCTCTGGGTGGAGGCAGCGCCCCCTTGTCCTTTGAGGGGGTTTTACCTGGAACATCTTCCCCCCCGTATTTCCTGTAGGGGCCCCCGTTATACATGTAAATACATTAATCATCTCCCCTTATCCGTCTCTTCTCCAGACTAAACACATGTAATTCTATTATCTCTCCTCATAACTAAGATGCTCCATTCCCCTTATTAGTTTAGTGGCCGTCTTTGTTCCCTCTCCAGCTCTAGAACGTCCTTTTTATGAATCGGGTTCCAGAACTGACCAGCGTCCACCACATGGGGGCGCCCAAAGCTTTATAGAGCAGTAATATTATATCCCTGTCCCCAGAGTCCAGGCCGGGTATATACATGACAATATCCTGCCGGCCTTACAAGCAGCTGCCTGACATTGTGCTGTTCTGTAGTCTATTATCTACAAGTACAACCAGATCCTTCTCCATCAGCGACTGCACCAGTGTAACCACCCCAGGACATAGGATGCTGCAGGTTATTACTCCCCCAGGACATAGGATGCTGCAGGTTATTACTCCCCCCCAGGACATAGGATGCTGCAGGTTATTACCCCCCCCCCCCAGGACATAGGATGCTGCAGGTTATTACTCCCCCCCAGGACATAGGATGCTGCAGGTTATTACTCCCCCCAGGACATAGGATGCTGCAGGTTATTACTCCCCCCAGGACATAGGATGCTTCCGGGTATTACTCCCCTAGGACATAGGATGCTGCAGGTTATTACTCCCCCCAGGACATAGGATGCTGCAGGTTATTACTCCCCCCAGGACATAGGATGCTGCAGGTTATTACTCCCCCCAGGACATAGGATGCTGCAGGTTATTACTCCCCCCAGGACATAGGATGCTGCAGGTTATTACTCCCCCCAGGACATAGGATGCTGCCGGTTATTACTCCCCCCAGGACATAGGATGCTGCAGGTTATTACTCCCCCCAGGACATAGGATGCTGCCGGTTATTACTCCCCCCAGGACATAGGATGCTGCAGGTTATTACTCCCCCCAGGACATAGGATGCTGCAGGTTATTACTCCCCCCAGGACATAGGATGCTGCAGGTTATTACTCCCCCAGGACATAGGATGCTGCAGGTTATTACTCCCCCAGGACATAGGATGCTGCAGGTTATTACTCCCCCCAGGACATAGGATGCTGCAGGTTATTACTCCCCCCCAGGACATAGGATGCTGCAGGTTATTACTCCCCCCAGGACATAGGATGCTGCAGGTTATTACTCCCCCCAGGACATAGGATGCTGCAGGTTATTACTCCCCCCAGGACATAGGATGCTGCAGGTTATTACTCCCCCCAGGACATAGGATGCTGCAGGTTATTACTCCCCCCAGGACATAGGATGCTGCAGGTTATTACTCCCCCCAGGACATATGATGCTGCAGGTTATTACTCCCTCTAGGAAATAGGATGCTGCAGGTTATTACTCCCCCTAGGACATAGGATGCTGCAGGTTATTACTCCCCATAGGATGCTGCAGGTTATTACTCCCCCTAGGACATAGGATGCTGCAGGTTATTACTCCCCATAGGATGCTGCAGGTTATTACTCCCCCCAGGACATAGGATGCTGCAGGTTATTACTCCCCCCAGGACATAGGATGCTGCAGGTTATTACTCCCCCCAGGACATAGGATGCTGCAGGTTATTAGTACTTTACATTTATCCACATTGAACCTCATTTGCCAAGTGGACGCCCAAACACTCAGTGAGTCTAAGTCATCCTGTAACATCTGCACATCCTCCATAGACTGTACTGTACTACAAAGCCTGTAACATCTGCACATCCTCCATAGACTGTACTGTACTACAAAGCCTGTAACATCTGCACATCCTCCATAGACTGTACTGTACTACAAAGCCTGTAACATCTGCACATCCTCCATAGACTGTACTGTACTACAAAGCCTGTAACATCTGCACATCCTCCATAGACTGTACTGTACTACAAAGCCTGTAACATCTGCACATCCTCCATAGACTGTACTACAAAGCCTGTAACATCTGCACATCCTCCATAGACTGTACTGTACTACAAAGCCTGTAACATCTGCACATCCTCCATAGACTGTACTGTACTACAAAGCCTGTAACATCTGCACATCCTCCATAGACTGTACTGTACTACAAAGCCTGTAACATCTGCACATCCTCCATAGACTGTAATGTACTACACATCCTGTAACATCTGCACATCCTCCATAGACTGTACTGTACTACAAAGCCTGTAACATCTGCACATCCTCCATAGACTGTAATGTACTACACATCCTGTAACATCTGCACATCCTCCATAGACTGTACTGTACTACAAAGCCTGTAACATCTGCACATCCTCCATAGACTGGACTGTACTACAAAGCCTGTAACATCTGCACATCCTCCGTAGACTGTACTGTACTTCAAAGCTTGTAACATCTGCACATCCTCCATAGACTGGACTGTACTACAAAGCCTGTAACATCTGCACATCCTCCATAGACTGTACTGTCCTCCATAGACTGTACTGTACTACAAAGCCTGTAACATCTGCACATCCTCCATAGACTGTACTGTACTACAAAGCCTGTAACATCTGCACATCCTCCATAGACTGTACTGTACTACAAAGCCTGTAACATCTGCACATCCTCCATAGACTGTACTGTACTACAAAGCCTGTAACATCTGCACATCCTCCATAGACTGTACTGTACTACAAAGCCTGTAACATCTGCACATCCTCCATAGACTGTACTACAAAGCCTGTAACATCTGCACATCCTCCATAGACTGTACTACAAAGCCTGTAACATCTGCACATCCTCCATAGACTGTACTACAAAGCCTGTAACATCTGCACATCCTCCATAGACTGTACTGTACTACAGAGCCTGTAACATCTGCACATCCTCCATAGACTGTACTACACAGCTTGTAACATCTGAACATCTTCCATAGACTATACTACAAAGCCTGTAACATCTGCACATCCTCCATAGACTGGACTGTACTACAAAGCCTGTAACATCTGCACATCCTCCATAGACTGTACTACACAGCTTGTAACATCTGAACATCTTCCATAGACTATACTACAAAGCCTGTAACATCTGCACATCCTCCATAGACTGGACTGTACTACAAAGCCTGTAACATCTGCACATCCTCCATAGACTGTACTGCACAGCTTGTAACATCTGAACATCTTCCATAGACTATACTACAAAGCCTGTAACATCTGCACATCCTCCATAGACTGTACTACACATCCTGTAACATCTGCACATCCTCCATAGACTGTACTACAAAGCCTGTAACATCTGCACATCCTCCATAGACTGTACTGTACTACAAAGCCTGTAACATCTGCACATCCTCCATAGACTGTACTACAAAGCCTGTAACATCTGCACATCCTCCATAGACTGTACTACAAAGCCTGTAACATCTGCACATCCTCCATAGACTGTACTACAAAGCCTGTAACATCTGCACATCCTCCATAGACTGTACTACAAAGCCTGTAACATCTGCACATCCTCCATAGACTGTACTGTACTACAAAGCCTGTAACCTCTGCACATCCTCCATAGACTGTACTGTACTACAAAGCCTGTAACATCTACACATACTCCATAGACTGTACTGTACTACAAAGCCTGTAACATCTGCACATCCTCCATAGACTGTACTGTACTACACAGCCTGTAACATCTGCACATCCTCCATAGACTGTACTACAAAGCCTGTAACATCGCCTGTAACATCTGCACATCCTCCATAGACTGTACTACAAAGTCTGTAACATCTGCACATCCTCCATAGACTGTACTACAAAGCCTGTAACATCTGCACATCCTCCATAGACTGTACTACAAAGCCTGTAACATCTGCACATCCTCCATAGACTGTACTACAAAGCCTGTAACATCTGCACATCCTCCATAGACTGTACTTTACTTCAAAGCCTGTAACATCTGCACATCCTCCATAGACTGTACTGTACTACAAAGCCTGTAACATCTGCACATCCTCCATAGACTGTACTGTACTATACTACAAAGCCTGTAACATCTGCACATCCTCCAAAGACTGTACTGTATTACACAGCTTGTAACATCTGCACATCCTCCATAGACTGTACTACAAAGCTTGTAACATCTGCACATCCTCCATAGACTGTACTGTACTACACATCCTGTAACATCTGCACATCCTCCATAGACTGTACTACAAAGCTTGTAACATCTGCACATCCTCCATAGACTGTACTGTACTACACATCCTGTAACATCTGCACATCCTCCATAGACTGTACTACACAGCTTGTAACATCTGCACATCCTCCATAGACTGTACTACAAAGCCTGTAACATCTGCACATCCTCCATAGACTGTACTACAAAGCTTGTAACATCTGCACATCCTCCATAGACTGTACTGTACTGTACTACAAAGCCTGTAACATCTGCACATCCTCCATAGACTGTACTACAAAGCCTGTAACATCTGCACATCCTCCATAGACTGTACTACAAAGCCTGTAACATCTGCACATCCTCCATAGACTGTACTACAAAGCCTGTAACATCTGCACATCCTCCATAGACTGTACTACAAAGCCTGTAACATCTGCACATCCTCCATAGACTGTACTACAAAGCCTGTAACATCTGCACATCCTCCATAGACTGTACTACAAAGCCTGTAACATCTGCACATCCTCCATAGACTGTACTTTACTTCAAAGCCTGTAACATCTGCACATCCTCCATAGACTGTACTGTACTACAAAGCCTGTAACATCTGCACATCCTCCATAGACTGTACTGTACTACAAAGCCTGTAACATCTGCACATCCTCCATAGACTGTACTACAAAGCCTGTAACATCTGCACATCCTCCATAGACTGTACTTTACTTCAAAGCCTGTAACATCTGCACATCCTCCATAGACTGTACTACAAAGCCTGTAACATCTGCACATCCTCCATAGACTGTACTACAAAGCCTGTAACATCTGCACATCCTCCATAGACTGTACTACAAAGCCTGTAACATCTGCACATCCTCCATAGACTGTACTTTACTTCAAAGCCTGTAACATCTGCACATCCTCCATAGACTGTACTGTACTACAAAGCCTGTAACATCTGCACATCCTCCATAGACTGTACTGTACTACAAAGCCTGTAACATCTGCAAAGATAGAAACATTGCTGTTAAGTCCATCCTCAATATCATTAAAGGGGTTGTCCGGCGCTAAAAAATTATTCACAGAATAACACACATTACAAAGTTATACAACTTTGTAATGTATGTTATGTCTGTGAATGGCCCCCTTCCCCGTGTCCCACCACCCCCACCCGTGTACCCCCACCCGTGTACCCGGAAGTTATGCTCAGCCGCGATTGGCTGAGCATAACTGTGCTCAGCCAATCGCGGCTGAGCGGCTGATGACGCGGCCACGTCATCAGCTGCTCAGCTGCGATTGGCTGAGCTTCGAATGACGCTGCAGAGGGCGGCCGGCACTCGGGAAGATCCGCTGGCCTCCCGAAGAAGACGCCACTGCTGAGGATCGGAGACCGTGGTCGGCACGTGACAGGTGAGTACAGCGCACCACACTTCCGGGTACACGGGTGGGGGTGGTGGGACACGGGGAAGGGGGCCATTCACAGACATAACATACATTACAGAGTTGTATAACTTTGTAATGTGTGTTATTCTGTGAATAATTTTTTAGCGCCGGACAACCCCTTTAATAAACAAGTTAAACAGAAGAAGGCCGAGTACTGACCCTTGGGGTACACCACTTATTACCGGGGACCATTCGGAGTAGGAATCATTGACCACCACTCTCTGGGTACGATTATTAAGCCAGTTTTCAATCCAGTTACACACAAACTTTTCAAACCCATAGACCCTTAACTTACCCATCAGACACCATGAGGGACTGTGTCAAATGCTTTTGTAAAATCCAGGTACACGATATCCACAGCCGCCCCCACATCCAGGTACACGATATCCACAGCCGCCCCCCCCCCATCCAGGTACACGATATCCACAGCCGACCCCCCATCCAGGTACACGATATCCACAGCCGCCCCCCATCCAGGTACACGATATCCACAGCCACCCCCACATCCAGGTACACGATATCCACAGCCGCCCCCCATCCAGGTACACGATATCCACAGCCGCCCCCACATCCAGGTACATGATATCCACAGCCGCCCCCCCCCCATCCAGGTACACGATATCCACAGCCGACCCCCCATCCAGGTACACGATATCCACAGACGACCCCCCATCCAGGTACACGATATCCACAGCCGCCCCCCCCCCCCCATCCAGGTACACGATATCCACAGCCGACCCCCCATCCAGGTACACGATATCCACAGCCGACCCCCCATCCAGGTACACGATATCCACAGCCGCCCCCCCATCCAGACTTCTACTCTCTCTCCCCTGCTCCCCCTGGGTCCCTCATCTCTCCCCTGCTCCCCCTGGGTCCCTCATCTCTCCCCTGCTCCCCCTGGGTCCCTCATCTCTCCCCTGCTCCACCTGGGTCCCTCATCTCTCCCCTGCTCCCCCTGGGTCCCTCATCTCTCTGCTCCCCCTGGGTCCCTCATCTCTCCCCTGCTCCCCCTGGGTCCCTCATCTCTCCCCTGCTCCACCTGGGTCCCTCATCTCTCCCCTGCTCCCCCTGGGTCCCTCATCTCTCTGCTCCCCCTGGGTCCCTCATCTCTCCCCTGCTCCCCCTGGGTCCCTCATCTCTCCTCTGCTCCCCCTGGGTCCCTCATCTCTCCCCTGCTCCCCCTGGGTCCCTCATCTCTCCCCTGCTCCCCCTGGGTCCCTCATCTCTCCCCTGCTCCCCCTGGGTCCCTCATCTCTCCCCTGCTCCCCCTGGGTCCCTCATCTCTCCCCTGCTCCCCCTGGGTCCCTCATCTCTCCCCTGCTCCCCCTGGGTCCCTCATCTCTCCCCTGCTCCCCCTGGGTCCCTCATCTCTCCTCTGCTCCCCCTGGGTCCCTCATCTCTCCCCTGCTCCCCCTGGGTCCCTCATCTCTCCCCTGCTCCCCCTGGGTCCCTCATCTCTCCCCTGCTCCCCCTGGCTCCCTCATCTCTCCCCTGCTCCCCCTGGGTCCCTCATCTCTCCCCTGCTCCCCCTGGGTCCCTCATCTCTCCCCTGCTCCCCCTGGGTCCCTCATCTCTCCCCTGCTCCCCCTGGGTCCCTCATCTCTCCCCTGCTCCCCCTGGGTCCCTCATCTCTCCCCTGCTCCCCCTGGGTCCCTCATCTCTCCCCTGCTCCCCCTGGCTCCCTCATCTCTCCTCTGCTCCCCCTGGCTCCCTCATCTCTCCCCTGCTCCCCCTGGCTCCCTCATCTCTCCCCTGCTCCACCTGGGTCCCTCATCTCTCCCCTGCTCCCCCTGGGTCCCTCATCTCTCTGCTCCCCCTGGGTCCCTCATCTCTCCTCTGCTCCCCCTGGCTCCCTCATCTCTCCCCTGCTCCCCCTGGCTCCCTCATCTCTCCCCTGCTCCCCCTGGCTCCCCCATCTCTCCCCTGCTCCCCCTGGGTCCCT
Organism: Dendropsophus ebraccatus; assembly: GCF_027789765.1. Taxonomy (NCBI): domain Eukaryota; kingdom Metazoa; phylum Chordata; class Amphibia; order Anura; family Hylidae; genus Dendropsophus; species Dendropsophus ebraccatus. The sequence goes on from NC_091457.1 coordinate 171,644,581, forward strand.
CATCTCTCTGCTCCCCCTGGGTCCCTCATCTCTCCCCTGCTCCCCCTGGGTCCCTCATCTCTCCCCTGCTCCCCCTGGGTCCCTCATCTCTCCCCTGCTCCCCCTGGGTCCCTCATCTCTCCCCTGCTCCCCCTGGGTCCCTCATCTCTCCCCTGCTCCCCCTGGGTCCCTCATCTCTCTGCTCCCCCTGGGTCCCTCATCTCTCCTCTGCTCCCCCTGGCTCCCTCATCTCTCCCCTGCTCCCCCTGGCTCCCTCATCTCTCCCCTGCTCCCCCTGGCTCCCCCATCTCTCCCCTGCTCCCCCTGGGTCCCTCATCTCTCTGCTCCCCCTGGGTCCCTCATCTCTCCCCTGCTCCCCCTGGGTCCCTCATCTCTCTGCTCCCCCTGGGTCCCTCATCTCTCCCCTGCTCTCCCTGGGTCCCTCATCTCTCCCCTGCTCTCCCTGGGTCCCTCATCTCTCCCCTGCTCCCCCTGGGTCCCTCATCTCTCCCCTGCTCCCCCTGGGTCCCTCATCTCTCCCCTGCTCCCCCTGGGTCCCTCATCTCTCCCCTGCTCCCCCTGGCTCCCTCATCTCTCCCCTGCTCTCCCTGGGTCCCTCATCTCTCTCCTGCTCTCCCTGGGTCCCTCATCTCTCCCCTGCTCCCCCTGGCTCCCTCATCTCTCCCCTGCTCCCCCATCTCTCTGCTCCCCCTGGGTCCCTCATCTCTCCCCTGCTCCCCCTGGGTCCCTCATCTCTCTGCTCCCCCTGGGTCCCTCATCTCTCCCCTGCTCCCCCTGGGTCCCTCATCTCTCCCCTGCTCCCCCTGGCTCCCTCATCTCTCCCCTGCTCCCCCTGGGTCCCTCATCTCCCGGCAGCTTCTCCGCTCCCCTTCAATCTCTTCGTTCTTCGGTGCCCGGTTTCCATGGTAGCGGGGTCGAACCGCGAGTGACGCCGGAAGGGGGCGGGGCTAATGTCCATGTTATCTGTCATTCCCCATTGTTGTGGGCGTGTTCCGCTCTGCTACCAATGGGCGGTTATTGTGTATGTTTAGGGTGTGGTCGGGACAATCCATGTTCGGCTGGTGGGGAGGTCTCGGCCTGTACCACTTCTTCCGTGTGTTAGCGATGTGAGAGCCGTCACCACACCCGCCGGACGCCGCGGCTCAGCACCGGCCATGGAGCTCTTCCAAGCCAAGGACCATTACATCCTGCAGAGCGGGGACCGGGCCCTGTGGTGCAGCCGCCATGACGGGACCCTCAGCAGCCGGCCCGGTTAGTGCAAAGGACGAGGGTGGAAGGGCAGACGGGAGTGTTGGGCAGGTGGGGTAATAAGGAAGCCGTGGGGCAGGTGGGGTAATAAGGAAGCCGTGGGGCAGGTGGGGTAATAAGGAAGCCGTGGGGTAATAAGGAAGCCGTGGGGCAGGTGGGGTAATAAGGAAGCCGTGGGGCAGGTGGGGTAATAAGGAAGCCGTGGGGCAGGTGGGGTAATAAGGAAGCCGTGGGGCAGATGTTATATAGCATCTACCAGGAGACAGGACCTGGATACAGTAAGTATAGCTGGTATATAGCATCTACCAGGAGACAGGACCTGGATACAGTAAGTATAGCTGGTATATAGCTGCCTTCAGGAGACTGGGCCTGGATACAGTAAGTATAGCTGTTATATAGCTGCCTTCAGGAGACTGGAACCTGGATACAGTAAGTATAGCTGTTATATAGCTGCCTTCAGGAGACCGGACCTGGATACAGTAAGTATAGCTGGTATATAGCTGCCTTCAGGAGACTGGACCTGGATACAGTAAGTATAGCTGTTATATAGCTGCCTTCAGGAGACTGGACCTGGATACAGTAAGTATATAGCTGTTATATAGCTGCCTTCAGGAGACCGGACCTGGATACAGTAAGTATAGCTGGTATATAGCTGCCTTCAGGAGACTGGACCTGGATACAGTAAGTATAGCTGTTATATAGCATGTCCTCAGGAGACCGGACCTGGATACAGTAAGTATAGCTGTTATATAGCTGCCTTCAGGAGACTGGGCCTGGATACAGTAAGTATAGCTGGTATATAGCTGCCTTCAGGAGACTGGACCTGGATACAGTAAGTATAGCTGGTATATAGCTGTTATATAGGAGACTGGACCTGGATACAGTAAGTATAGCTGTTATATAGCTGCCTTCAGGAGACTGGGCCTGGATACAGTAAGTATAGCTGGTATATAGCTGTTATATAGGAGACTGGACCTGGATACAGTAAGTATAGCTGTTATATAGCTGCCTTCAGGGGACTGGACCTGGATACAGTAAGTATATAGCCGTTATATAGCTGCCTTCAGGAGACTGGACCTGGATACAGTAAGTATAGCTGTTATATAGCTGCCTTCAGGAGACTGGGCCTGGATACAGTAAGTATAGCTGTTATATAGCTGCCTTCAGGAGACTGGACCTGGATACAGAAAGTATAGCTGTTATATAGCAGCCTTCAGGAGACTGGACCTGGATACAGTAAGTATAGCCGTTATATAGCTGCCTTCAGGAGACTGGACCTGGATACAGTAAGTATAGCTGTTATATAGCAGCCTTCAGGAGACTGGACCTGGATACAGTAAGTATAGCTGTTATATAGCTGCCTTCAGGAGACTGGGCCTGGATACAGTAAGTATAGCCGTTATATAGCTGCCTTCAGGAGACTGGACCTGGATACAGTAAGTATAGCTGTTATATAGCAGCCTTCAGGAGACTGGACCTGGATACAGTAAGTATATAGCTGTTATATAGCTGCCTTCAGGAGACTGGGCCTGGATACAGTAAGTATATAGCTGTTATATAGGAGACTGGACCTGGATACAGTAAGTATAGCTGTTATATAGCTGTTATATAGGAGACTGGACCTGGATACAGTAAGTATATATTATATAGCAGCCTTCAGGAGACTGGGCCTGGATACAGTAAGTATAGCTGTTATATAGCTGCCTCCAGGAGACTGGACCTGGATACAGTAAGTATATAGCTGTTATATAGCAGCCTTCACCTCTCACCCCCCGGAGAGATGTAAAATGCCTAATTCCTGGAGGAGGCTCCCTGTGTGTGTGGAGAACCCCAGGGCGGTATACGGGAGCTTGTGGAGGACCCCAGGGCGGTATACGGGAGCTGTGTGGAGGACCCCAGGGCGGTATACGGGAGCTGTGTGGAGGACCCCAGGGCGGTATACGGGAGCTGTGTGGAGGACCCCAGGGCGGTATACGGGAGCTGTGTGGAGGACCCCAGGGCGGTATACGGGAGCTGTGTGGAGGACCCCAGGGCGGTATACGGGAGCTGTGTGGAGGACCCCAGGGCGGTATACGGGAGCTGTGTGGAGGACCCCAGGGCGGTATACGGGAGCTGTGTGGAGGACCCCAGGGCGGTATACGGGAGCTGTGTGGAGGAGTCGGCCGGCTCTCTCCCTCTGGGCCTGTCGTCAGGTATTTGATCACATTCTTCCTCCTGATCTCAGCTCTGAGGCTGTTAATAATTTAGTGTGACATCCACCTGCAGAGCGGAGCGACCCCAGCACAGAGGAAAGAGATGCCGCCTCGTATCATTACCGGGAGGGTCTGCACGGCCAGAGCAATGCTGTATACCCTGCAGGAGGTGCTGTATACTGCCCTGTACACCGCTGTATACCCTGCAGGAGGTGCTGTATACTGCCCTGTACACCGCTGTATACCCTGCAGGAGGTGCTGTATACTGCCCTGTACACCGCTGTATACCCTGCAGGAGGTGCTGTATACTGCCCTGTACACCGCTGTATACCCTGCAGGAGGTGCTGTATACTGCCCTGTACACTGCTGTATACCCTGCAGGAGGTGCTGTATACTGCCCTGTACACCGCTGTATACCCTGCAGGAGGTGCTGTATACTGTCCTGTACACCGCTGTATACCCTGCAGGAGGTGCTGTATACTGCCCTGTACACCGCTGTATACCCTGCAGGAGGTGCTGTATACTGCCCTGTACACCGCTGTATACCCTGCAGGAGGTGCTGTATACTGCCCTGTACACCGCTGTATACCCTGCAGGAGGTGCTGTATACTGCCCTGTACACTGCTGTATACCCTGCAGGAGGTGCTGTATACTGTGCTGTATACCCTGCAGGAGGTGCTGTATACTGTCCTGTACACTGCTGTATACCCTGCAGGAGGTGCTGTATACTGTCCTGTACACCGCTGTATACCCTGCAGGAGGTGCTGTATACTGCCCTGTACACCGCTGTATACCCTGCAGGAGGTGCTGTATACTGTCCTGTACACCGCTGTATACCCTGCAGGAGGTGCTGTATACTGCCCTGTACACCGCTGTATACCCTGCAGGAGGTGCTGTATACTGCCCTGTACACCGCTGTATACCCTGCAGGAGGTGCTGTATACTGCCCTGTACACTGCTGTATACCCTGCAGGAGGTGCTGTATACTGCCCTGTACACCGCTGTATACCCTGCAGGAGGTGCTGTATACTGTCCTGTACACCGCTGTATACCCTGCAGGAGGTGCTGTATACTGCCCTGTACACCGCTGTATACCCTGCAGGAGGTGCTGTATACTGCCCTGTACACTGCTGTATACCCTGCAGGAGGTGCTGTATACTGCCCTGTACACCGCTGTATACCCTGCAGGAGGTGCTGTATACTGCCCTGTACACTGCTGTATACCCTGCAGGAGGTGCTGTATACTGTGCTGTATACCCTGCAGGAGGTGCTGTATACTGTCCTGTACACTGCTGTATACCCTGCAGGAGGTGCTGTATACTGTCCTGTACACTGCTGTATACCCTGCAGGAGGTGCTGTATACTGTCCTGTACACTGCTGTATACCCTGCAGGAGGTGCTGTATACTGCCCTGTACACTGCTGTATACCCTGCAGGAGGTGCTGTATACTGTGCTGTATACCCTGCAGGAGGTGCTGTATACTGTCCTGTACACTGCTGTATACCCTGCAGGAGGTGCTGTATACTGTCCTCTACACTGCTGTATACCCTGCAGGAGGTGCTGTATACTGCCCTGTACACTGCTGTATACCCTGCAGGAGGTGCTGTATACTGCCCTGTACACCGCTGTATACCCTGCAGGAGGTGCTGTATACTGTGCTGTATACCCTGCAGGAGGTGCTGTATACTGTCCTGTACACTGCTGTATACCCTGCAGGAGGTGCTGTATACTGCCCTGTACACTGCTGTATACCCTGCAGGAGGTGCTGTATACTGCCCTGTACACTGCTGTATACCCTGCAGGAGGTGCTGTATACTGCCCTGTACACTGCTGTATACCCTGCAGGAGGTGCTGTATACTGTCCTGTACACTGCTGTATACCATGCAGGAGGTGCTGTATACTGCCCTGTACACTGCTGTATACCCTGCAGGAGTTGCTGTATACTGTCCTGTATACCCTGCAGGAGGTGCTGTATACTGCCCTGTACACTGCTGTATACCCTGCAGGAGGTGCTGTATACTGTCCTGTACACCGCTGTATACCCTGCAGGAGGTGCTGTATACTGTGCTGTATACCCTGCAGGAGGTGCTGTATACTGTTCTGTATACCCTGCAGGAGGTGCTGTATACTGTCCTGTACACTGCTGTATACCCTGCAGGAGGTGCTGTATACTGTCCTGTACACTGCTGTATACCCTGCAGGAGGTGCTGTATATTGTCCTGTACACTGCTGTATACCCTGCGGGAAGTGCTGTATACTGTTCTGTATACCCTGCAGGAGGTCCTGTACACTGCTGTATACCCTGCAGGAGGTCCTGTATACTGTCCTGTACACTGCTGTATACCCTGCAGGAGGTGCTGTATACTGTGCTGTATACCCTGCAGGAGGTGCTGTATACTGTTCTGTATACCCTGCAGGAGGTGCTGTATACTGTTCTGTATACCCTGCAGGAGGTGCTGTATATTGTCCTGTACACTGCTGTATACCCTGCGGGAAGTGCTGTATACTGTTCTGTATACCCTGCAGGAGGTCCTGTACACTGCTGTATACCCTGCAGGAGGTCCTGTATACTGTCCTGTACACTGCTGTATACCCTGCAGGAGGTGCTGTATACTGTGCTGTATACCCTGCAGGAGGTGCTGTATACTGCCCTGTACACTGCTGTATACCCTGCAGGAGGTCCTGTATACTGCCCTGTACACTGCTGTATACCCTGCAGGAGGTGCTGTATACTGTCCTGTACACTGCTGTATACCCTGCAGGAGGTGCTGTATACTGTCCTGCAGTTGCTCTGTCTCTGCGGGATGATACATGGGATGTTTGGCGTTCGGTTCGGATATTCTCGGCTCCTCGTGTTTTCAGTTTTTGATAAATATTATTACAGGAATCTTTTCTGTGACTTTGCCTCTCGCTGCTCAGTAAAATTCCACTTGAATTCAGGCCGGGGTCCCTTTGGGGTGGGCCCAGTGTAGCCGTAGGGGCCGGGGTCCCTCTGGGGTGGGCCCAGTGTAGCCGAAGGGGCCGGGGTCCCTCTGGGGTGGGCCCAGTGTAGCCGTAGGGGCCGGGGTCCCTCTGGGGTGGGCCCAGTGTAGCCGTAGGGGCCGGGGTCCCTCTGGGGTGGGCCCAGTGTAGCCGTAGGGGCCGGGGTCCCTCTGGGGTGGGCCCAGTGTAGCCGTAGGGGCCGGGGTCCCTCTGGGGTGGGCCCAGTGTAGCCGTAGGGGCCGGGGTCCCTCTGGGGTGGGCCCAGTGTAGCCGTAGGGGCCGGGGTCCCTCTGGGGTGGGCCCAGTGTAGCCGTAGGGGCCGGGGTCCCTCTGGGGTGGGCCCAGTGTAGCCGTAGGGGCCGGGGTCCCTCTGGGGTGGGCCCAGTGTAGCCGTAGGGGCCGGGGTCCCTCTGGGGTGGGCCCAGTGTAGCCGTAGGGGCCGGGGTCCCTCTGGGGTGGGCCCAGTGTAGCCGTAGGGGCCGGGGTCCCTCTGGGGTGGGCCCAGTGTAGCCGTAGGGGCCGGGGTCCCTCTGGGGTGGGCCCAGTGTAGCCGTAGGGGCCGGGGTCCCTCTGGGGTGGGCCCAGTGTAGCCGTAGGGGCCGGGGTCCCTCTGGGGTGGGCCCAGTGTAGCCGTAGGGGCCGGGGCCCCCTCTGGGGTGGGGCTGGGGTCACTTTGTGGGGTTGGGGTCACTTTGTGGGGTTGGAGGGGTAGGTGTAGCATCCGGGGGCACATACATGAGGGGGCTCTCACCCTTATCTGTAGCATTTGCTGTCTTGTGCTTTATGGTTGTTCTCTCTCCCTTTCCCCGGCAGCCACCGATCTGCTTCTGGCCTGGAACCCCATCTGTCTGGGATTGGTGGAAGGAATTATTGGGAAGGTGCAGCTGCACACCGGTAAGAGTCCTCACCATTAGGAGGTACTGTCTCCATCATGTATCATACATGTTCTGTCCCCCCAGTGATCTCTGTATTACAGCTATAATATATATATATATGTATATATACACAGCTCTGTATATGATAGCTTGGCTCTGGCCGGCGGCCATTGTTCTGTGTACTCCGGATGAAGATAACACGGCTCGGCACTCACTTATCATTATGATTTCCTCCTGAAGACCAGTAAGACGGGAATGGCTGTCTACCGGCAGATAGTGGCCTCACTGGTGGGGGAATACTGTGTATAGGGGGCTGCTATTACTCCATAGGTATATACTAATAGTGACATCACTGGGTGGGGATACTGTGTATAGGGGGCTGCTATTGACCCATAGGTATATACTAATAGTGACATCACTGGGTGGGGATACTGTGTATAGGGGGCTGCTATTGACCCATAGGTATATACTAATAGTGACATCACTGGGGGTTGTCATATCCAACTGTCATCCCCTTAAACCCACCCTACATGGGGGCTAGATACAGGGGTGGCAGTGGGGGAGCATGGAGTGCATCCACATAAAGGATCTCCGTGCTGGGGGGGGGGGCTATGCCATCTGGGTTGGTGACACTGCTGCTGATGTCCGCATGGGTAATTTTTCCACAGATCTCCCTTGGTGGCTTCTACTAATTCGACAGAAATCTTTGATTGGAATTCTTCCAGAAAACCATGAAATCTTCAAAATCACAAAGATTGCCGTCATCCCACTGTCCACCGAAGAACCGCAGGATCTCGAGCTGGAGGTAAGTGTAAAATATGCCCTGTTGTATACAAAGGGTACTGGGGCGGCTAGGAGGATACGCGGGGAGGGCACCGGGCCGGGTAGGAGGATACGCGGGGAGGGCACCGGGCCGGGTAGGAGGATACGCGGGGAGGGCACCGGGCCGGCTAGGAGGATACGCGGGGAGGGCACCGGGCCGGCTAGGAGGATACGCGGGGAGGGCACCGGGCCGGCTAGGAGGATACGCGGGGAGGGCACCGGGCCGGCTAGGAGGATACGCGGGGAGGGCACCGGGCCGGCTAGGAGGATACGCGGGGAGGGCACCGGGCCGGCTAGGAGGATACGCGGGGAGGGCACCGGGCCGGGTAGGAGGATACGCGGGGAGGGCACCGGGCCGGCTAGGAGGATACGCGGGGAGGGCACCGGGCCGGCTAGGAGGATACGCGGGGAGGGCACCGGGCCGGCTAGGAGGATACGCGGGGAGGGCACCGGGCCGGCTAGGAGGATACGCGGGGAGGGCACCGGGCCGGCTAGGAGGATACGCGGGGAGGGCACCGGGCCGGCTAGGAGGATACGCGGGGAGGGCACCGGGCCGGCTAGGAGGGGGATTATGGGGAGCTCATTGTTAGGTGCAATAAGGTGGTGTAGGGGGAGGGCTGGGTGCTGGGCGGGTGTGTGAAGTATTAGGGTATGTTCACGCTGAGAAATTTGTGTGGAATTTTGAGCGGAATCTGCTTGAAATTCCACCTTGTAAAAAAGGTGTTTTTCTATTCATTCACATGGCGGAATTTCCATCAGGAAAGTTCCGTCGCAGGTACGCATTCCTCCAAAAAAATTGCCATGACAATTCTTTTGGTGGATTCCGCTAGAGGAATTCTATAAAAGTCAATGGAGCTTGAAATTCTGCTTGAATTCTGCCGGAGATGAACAGGCGAGGAATTTCAAGCATGTATGTATGTTAGTAGCCAGATCTCCCGCCCTGGATTCTAATATCTTCCTCTACTCCCGGCCTTATTCTGGTTTCGGATTATCCCACCCGTGAGAAGTGTAGCCGCATGTGTAATTATTCATGAACCACACGGGGGCGCCACCTGCAGGAAGCAGCTTCTACAATTTCCCTATACTAGGCCAATGAGGTCCCACACTGCTGCATACAGCTACCCCGGGAGGCCGTCACTGCCCGGTATATAGAGGTGGGGGGTCACTATCCTCTTATATATGGTATATAGAGGCTGGGGGGTCACTGTCCTCTTATATATGGTATATAGAGGCTGGGGGGGTCACTGTCCTCTTATATATGGTATATAGAGGCTGGGGGTCACTGTCCCCTTATATATGGTATATAGAGGCTGGGGGGGTCACTGTCCCCTTATATATGGTATATAGAGGCTGGGGGGTCACTGTCCTCTTATATATGGTATATAGAGGCTGGGGGGGTTACTGTCCTCTTATATATGGTATATAGAGGCTGGGGGGGTCACTGTCCTCTTATATATGGTATATAGAGGCTGGGGGGGGGGTCACTGTCCTATTATATATGGTATATAGAGGCTGGGGGGGTCACTGTCCCCTTATATATGGTATATAGAGGCTGGGGATCACTGTCCTCTTATATATGGTATATAGAGGCTGGGGGGTTACTGTCCTCTTATATATGGTATATAGAGGCTGGGGGGTTACTGTCCTCTTATATATATGGTATATAGAGGCTGGGGGTCACTGTCCGCTTATATATGGTATATAGAGGCTGGGGGGTCACTGTCCCCTTATATATGGTATATAGAGGCTGGGGGGGTCACTGTCCCCTTATATATGGTATATAGAGGCTGGGGGGTCACTGTCCTCTTATATATGGTATATAGAGGCTGGGGGGTCACTGTCCTCTTATATATGGTATATAGAGGCTGGGGGGTCACTGTCCTCTTATATATGGTATATAGAGGCTGGGGGGGGGTCACTGTCCTATTATATATGGTATATAGAGGCTGGGGGGGGTCACTGTCCTATTATATATGGTATATAGAGGCTGGGGGGGGTCACTGTCCTATTATATATGGTATATAGAGGCTGGGGGGGGGTCACTGTCCCCTTATATATGGTATATAGAGGCTGGGGGGGTTCACTGTCCTCTTATATATGGTATATAGAGGCTGGGGGGGGTCACTGTCCTATTATATATGGTATATAGAGGCTGGGGGGGTCACTGTCCTATTATATATGGTATATAGAGGCTGGGGGGGGGTCACTGTCCTATTATATATGGTATATAGAGGCTGGGGGTGTTAGGGGGGGGGGGGGGTCCCGGTATTTGGGGGGGCTCTTTCTGACTTCTTTTCTCTTGCTTTTTAGCTTTGTAAGAAACACCATTTTGGCATAAACAAAGCGGAGAAGATCACAGCGTCTCCTGATGACTCCAAGTTCCTCATGAAGACCCTGACCCAAATCAAATCCAATGTGTCTGCCCCCAATAAGAAAAAGGTGAGAGGCCTGACAGAGCCCCGCCCCCCTGACTACAGGAGTCAGAGGGCATATAGAGTTATAGAGTGTAAGCTCCTATGGTCAGGACTCCTCCTCCTTATAGAGTGTAAGCTCCTATGGTCAGGACTCCTCCTCCTTATAGAGTGTAAGCTCTTATGGTCAGGACTCCTCCTCCTCCTTATAGAGTGTAAGCTCCTATGGTCAGGACTCCTCCTCCTCCTTATAGAGTGTAAGCTCCTATGGTCAGGACTCCTCCCCCTTCTCCTCCTCCTTATAGAGTGTAAGCTCCTATGGTCAGGACTCCCCCTCCTCCTTATAGAGTGTAAGCTCCTATGGTCAGGACTCCTCCTTTTTGAGTGTAAGCTCCTATGGTCAGGACTCCTCCTCCTCATTATAGAGTGTAAGCTCCTATGGTCAGGACTCCCCCTCCTCCTTATAGAGTGTAAGCTCCTATGGTCAGGACTCCTCCTTTTTGAGTGTAAGCTCCTATGGTCAGGACTCCTCCTCCTCATTATAGAGTGTAAGCTCCTATGGTCAGGACTCCTCCTCCTCCTTATAGAGTGTAAGCTCCTATGGTCAGGACTCCTCCTCCTCCTTATAGAGTGTAAGCTCCTATGGTCAGGACTCCTCCTCCTCCTTATAGAGTGTAAGCTCCTATGGTCAGGACTCCTCCTCCTTATAGAGTGTAAGCTCCTATGGTCAGGACTCCTCCTCCTTATAGAGTGTAAGCTCCTATGGTCAGGACTCCTCCTCCTCCTCCTTATAGAGTGTAAGCTCCTATGGTCAGGACTCCTCCTCCTCCTCCTTATAGAGTGTAAGCTCCTATGGTCAGGACTCCCCCTCCTCCTTATAGAGTGTAAGCTCCTATGGTCAGGACCCCTCCTCCTTATAGAGTGTAAGCTCCTATGGTCAGGACTCCTCCTCCTCCTTATAGAGTGTAAGCTCCTATGGTCAGGACCCCTCCTCCTTATAGAGTGTAAGCTCCTATGGTCAGGACTCCTCCTCCTCCTTATAGAGTGTAAGCTCCTATGGTCAGGACTCCTCCTCCTCCTTATAGAGTGTAAGCTCCTATGGTCAGGACTCCTCCTCCCCCTCCTCCTTATAGAGTGTAAGCTCCTATGGTCAGGACTCCTCCTCCTTATAGAGTGTAAGCTCCTATGGTCAGGACTCCTCCTCCTCCTTATAGAGTGTAAGCTCCTATGGTCAGGACTCCTCCTCCTCCTTATAGAGTGTAAGCTCCTATGGTCAGGACTCCTCCTCCTCCTTATAGAGTGTAAGCTCCTATGGTCAGGACTCCTCCTCCCCCTCCTCCTTATAGAGTGTAAGCTCCTATGGTCAGGACTCCTCCTCCCCCTCCTCCTTATAGAGTGTAAGCTCCTATGGTCAGGACTCCTCCTCCTTATAGAGTGTAAGCTCCTATGGTCAGGACTCCTCCTCCTCCTTATAGAGTGTAAGCTCCTATGGTCAGGACTCCTCCTCCTCCTTATAGAGTGTAAGCTCCTATGGTCAGGACTCCTCCTCCTCCTTATAGAGTGTAAGCTCCTATGGTCAGGACTCCTCCTCCTCCTTATAGAGTGTAAGCTCCTATGGTCAGGACTCCTCCTCCTCCTTATAGAGTGTAAGCTCCTATGGTCAGGACTCCTCCTCCTCCTTATAGAGTGTAAGCTCCTATGGTCAGGACTCCTCCTCCTCCTCCTTATAGAGTGTAAGCTCCTATGGTCAGGACTCCTCCTCCTCCTCCTTATAGAGTGTAAGCTCCTATGGTCAGGACTCCTCCTCCTCCTCCTTATAGAGTGTAAGCTCCTATGGTCAGGACTCCTCCTCCTCCTCCTTATAGAGTGTAAGCTCCTATGGTCAGGACTCCTCCTCCTCCTCCTTATAGAGTGTAAGCTCCTATGGTCAGGACTCCTCCTCCTCCTCCTTATAGAGTGTAAGCTCCTATGGTCAGGACTCCTCCTCCTCCTCCTTATAGAGTGTAAGCTCCTATGGTCAGGACTCCTCCTCCTCCTCCTTATAGAGTGTAAGCTCCTATGGTCAGGACTCCTCCTCCTCCTCCTTATAGAGTGTAAGCTCCTATGGTCAGGACTCCTCCTCCTCCTCCTTATAGAGTGTAAGCTCCTATGGTCAGGACTCCTCCTCCTCCTCCTTATAGAGTGTAAGCTCCTATGGTCAGGACTCCTCCTCCTCCTCCTTATAGAGTGTAAGCTCCTATGGTCAGGACTCCTCCTCCTCCTCCTTATAGAGTGTAAGCTCCTATGGTCAGGACTCCTCCTCCTCCTCCTCCTTATAGAGTGTAAGCTCCTATGGTCAGGACTCCTCCTCCTCCTCCTCCTCCTTATAGAGTGTAAGCTCCTATGGTCAGGACTCCTCCTCCTCCTCCTCCTCCTTATAGAGTGTAAGCTCCTATGGTCAGGACTCCTCCTCCTCCTCCTCCTTATAGAGTGTAAGCTCCTATGGTCAGGACTCCTCCTCCTCCTCCTCCTTATAGAGTGTAAGCTCCTATGGTCAGGACTCCTCCTCCTCCTCCTCCTTATAGAGTGTAAGCTCCTATGGTCAGGACTCCTCCTCCTCCTCCTTATAGAGTGTAAGCTCCTATGGTCAGGACTCCTCCTCCTCCTCCTTATAGAGTGTAAGCTCCTATGGTCAGGACTCCTCCTCCTCCTCCTTATAGAGTGTAAGCTCCTATGGTCAGGACTCCTCCTCCTCCTCCTTATAGAGTGTAAGCTCCTATGGTCAGGACTCCTCCTCCTCCTCCTCCTTATAGAGTGTAAGCTCCTATGGTCAGGACTCCTCCTCCTCCTCCTTATAGAGTGTAAGCTCCTATGGTCAGGACTCCTCCTCCTCCTCCTTATAGAGTGTAAGCTCCTATGGTCAGGACTCCTCCTCCTCCTCCTCCTTATAGAGTGTAAGCTCCTATGGTCAGGACTCCTCCTCCTCCTCCTCCTTATAGAGTGTAAGCTCCTATGGTCAGGACTCCTCCTCCTCCTCCTCCTTATAGAGTGTAAGCTCCTATGGTCAGGACTCCTCCTCCTCCTCCTTATAGAGTGTAAGCTCCTATGGTCAGGACTCCTCCTCCTCCTCCTTATAGAGTGTAAGCTCCTATGGTCAGGACTCCTCCTCCTCCTCCTTATAGAGTGTAAGCTCCTATGGTCAGGACTCCTCCTCCTCCTCCTTATAGAGTGTAAGCTCCTATGGTCAGGACTCCTCCTCCTCCTCCTTATAGAGTGTAAGCTCCTATGGTCAGGACTCCTCCTCCTCCTCCTTATAGAGTGTAAGCTCCTATGGTCAGGACTCCTCCTCCTCCTCCTTATAGAGTGTAAGCTCCTATGGTCAGGACTCCTCCTCCTCCTCCTTATAGAGTGTAAGCTCCTATGGTCAGGACTCCTCCTCCTCCTCCTTATAGAGTGTAAGCTCCTATGGTCAGGACTCCTCCTCCTCCTCCTTATAGAGTGTAAGCTCCTATGGTCAGGACTCCTCCTCCTCCTCCTTATAGAGTGTAAGCTCCTATGGTCAGGACTCCTCCTCCTCCTCCTTATAGAGTGTAAGCTCCTATGGTCAGGACTCCTCCTCCTCCTCCTTATAGAGTGTAAGCTCCTATGGTCAGGACTCCTCCTCCTCCTCCTTATAGAGTGTAAGCTCCTATGGTCAGGACTCCTCCTCCTCCTCCTTATAGAGTGTAAGCTCCTATGGTCAGGACTCCTCCTCCTCCTCCTTATAGAGTGTAAGGGCTCGTTCCCACTGAGCAAAAGCAGCTGAATTTCTGCGCTGAATCAGCGCTGAAACTTCAGCCGTTAAAATAGGTGCAGAGCTAATTTCCATTGTGTTGAATGGAAATTCTGCTCTGCAGTTCACACAGTGGAATTTCCGCACTGAACTAATCCGCTTTCCGCCAGAAGAATGAACATGTTCATTCTTCCGCTAGCGGAAGCCTATACAAATCAATGGGGCTCTGATTTTCTGTTTCAGCGCGGATTCAGCGCGGATTCAGCGCGGAATACAAGCGTAATACAAGCGGAAATTACTCGCTGAATCAGCGCGGAAATGGAGAAAAGGGGGGGGAGGAGGATTCTAGTATATGTTCTGGTATAGTCTAGTTTACTCACCAAATACTCGCTGAATTTCAGCGCTGAATGCATGCGGATTCAGCGCGGATTCCTCGAGTATTCCGCGCTGAATTTGTCAAGAGCTGATTACGAGCTGAACACTTTCCTAGCAAAATACGCAGGGATTCTGCTTGCATTCTGCTTATATTCTGCTCGGAATTCAGCGTCAGTTGATTTGAGGCGGAAATATTTCCTTGCGTAATCCGCTCCTTTTGCTCTGTGTGAACGTAGCCTAAGCTCCTATGGTCAGGACTCCTCCTCCTCCTTATAGAGTGTAAGCTCCTATGGTCAGGACTCCTCCTCCTCCTTATAGAGTGTAAGCTCCTATGGTCAGGACTCCTCCTCTCCCTCCTCCTTATAGAGTGTAAGCTCCTATGGTCAGGACTCCTCCTCCCCCTCCTCCTTATAGAGTGTAAGCTCCTATGGTCAGGACTCCTCCTCCCCCTCCTCCTTATAGAGTGTAAGCTCCTATGGTCAGGACTCCTCCTCCTCCTTATAGAGTGTAAGCTCCTATGGTCAGGACTCCTCCTTATAGAGTGTAAGCTCCTATGGTCAGGACTCCTCCTCCCCCTCCTCCTTTTAGAGTGTAAGCTCCTATGGTCAGGACTCCTCCTCCCCCTTATAGAGTGTAAGCTCCTATGGTCAGGACTCCTCCTCCTTATAGAGTGTAAGCTCCTATGGTCAGGACTCCTCCTCTCCCTCCTCCTTATAGAGTGTAAGCTCCTATGGTCAGGACTCCTTCTCCCCCTCCTCCTTATAGAGTGTAAGCTCCTATGGTCAGGACTCCTCCTCCTCCTTATAGAGTGTAAGCTCCTATGGTCAGGACTCCTCCTCCTCCTTATAGAGTGTAAGCTCCTATGGTCAGGACTCCTCCTCCCCCTCCTCCTTATAGAGTGTAAGCTCCTATGGTCAGGACTCCTCCTCCTCCTTATAGAGTGTAAGCTCCTATGGTCAGGACTACTCCTCCCCCTCCTCCTTATAGAGTGTAAGCTCCTATGGTCAGGACTCCTCCCCCTCCTCCTTATAGAGTGTAAGCTCCTATGGTCAGGACTCCTCCTCCTCCTTATAGAGTGTAAGCTCCTATGGTCAGGACTCCTCCTCCCCCTCCTCCTTATAGAGTGTAAGCTCCTATGGTCAGGACTACTCCTCCCCCTCCTCCTTATAGAGTGTAAGCTCCTATGGTCAGGACTCCTCCTCCTTATAGAGTGTAAGCTCCTATGGTCAGGACTCCTCCTCCTTATAGAGTGTAAGCTCCTATGGTCAGGACTCCTCCTCCCCCTCCTCCTTATAGAGTGTAAGCTCCTATGGTCAGGACTCCTCCTCCTCCTCCTCCTTATAGAGTGTAAGCTCCTATGGTCAGGACTCCTCCTCCTTATAGAGTGTAAGCTCCTATGGTCAGGACTCCTCCTCCTCCTCCCTATAGAGTGTAAGCTCCTATGGTCAGGACTCCTCCTCCTCCTTATAGAGTGTAAGCTCCTATGGTCAGGACTCCTCCTCCCCCTCCTCCTTATAGAGTGT